>NW_022631002.1:15219547-15360043 GCF_010015895.1 Lontra canadensis
TTGGTTGGTGTATATTTTTCTAGGGTCATTGTTACCCTTTTAGTATTTTGTTCTCTCATTCATCTATTCTTATCTGGGTAAAATGACAAGGTGGAAAAACTCACATCAAAAAAAAGAACAAGCAACAATACCAACGGCTAGGGACCTAATCAATACGGACATTAGTAAGATGTCAGAACTACAGTTCAGAATGATGATTATCAAGATGCTAGCTGGGCTTGAAAAAAAAGGATAGAAGATACTAGAGAATCCCTTTCTGGAGAAATAAAAGAACTAAAATCTAACCAGGTTGAAATAAAAAAAGCTATTAATGAAGCACAATAAAAGTTTAGGCTCTTACTGCTAGGATAAATGAGGCAGAAGAGAGAATTAGTAATATAGAAGACCAAATGATGGAGAATAAAGAAGCTGAGAAAAAGAGAGATAAAAAACTATTGGACCACGAAAGGAGAATTTGAGAGATAAGTGATACCATAAGGCAAAACAATATTAGAAGAATTGGGATCCCAGAAGAAGAAGAAAGAGAGAGAGGAGAAGAAGGTATATTGGAGCAAATTATAGCAGAGAACTTCCCTAATTTGGGGAAGGGAATAAGCATCAAAATCCAGGAGGCACACAGAACCCTCAGAATCAATAAAAATAGGTCAACACCCCATTATCTAATAATAAAACTCATAAGTCTCAGTGACAAAGAGAAAATCCTGAAAGCAGCTTGGGACAAGAGGTCTGTAACTCACAATGGTAGAAGATAGTATGGCATTGGCACAAAAACAGACACATAGATCAATGGAACAGAATAGAGTCCAAAAATGGACCCTCAACTCTTGGTCAACTACAACAAAGCAGGAAAGAACATCCAATGGAAAAAACAGTCTCTTCAACAAATGGTGTTGGGAAAATTGGACAGCCACATGCAGAAGAATGAAAGTGGACCATTTCCTTACACCACACACAAAAATAAACTCAAAATGGATGAAAGACCTCAATGTGAGACAGGAATCCATCCAAATCCTTGAGGAGAACACAGGCAGCAACCTCTTCCACCTCAGCCATAGCAACTTCTTCCTAGAAATGTTGCCAAAGGCAAGGGAAACAAGGGCAAAAATGAACTACTGGGACTTCATCGAGATAAAAAGCTTTTGCACAGCAAAGGAAACAGTCAACGAAACCAAAAGACAATGGACAGAATGAGAGAAGATACTTGCAAATGGCATACCAGGTAAAGGGCTAGTATCTAAAATCTATAAAGAACTTAGACTCACCAAAGAACAAATAATCTAATCAAGAAATGGGCAGAAGACATGAACAGACATTTCTGCAAAGACAACATCCAAATGGCCAACAGACACATGAAAAAATGTTCAACATCCCTCAGCATCACGGGAATACAAATCAAAAACCACAATGGAATACCAGCTCACACCAGTCAGAATGGCTAAAATTAACCAGTCAGGAAATGACAGATGCTGGTGAGGATGTGGAGAAAGGGGAACCCTCCTACATCAGTTGGTGGGAATGCAAACTGGTATAGCCACTCTGGAAAACAGTATGGAGGTTCCTCAGAAAGCTGAAAATAGAGCTACCCTATGATGTAGCAATTGCACTACTGGGTATTTAAAGATACAAATGTAGTGATCCAAAGGGGCACAGGCACCCAAATGTTTATAGCAGCCATGTCCACAATAGCCAAACAATGGAAAGAGTCTAGATGTCCATCAACAGATGAATGGATAAAGAAGATGTGGTATATATATACAATGGAATACTATGCAGCTATCAAAAAAACCCCAAATCTTGCCATTTGCAACAATGTGGATGGAACTACAGGGTATTACGCTAAGCAAAATAAGTCAATCAAAGAAAGACAATTATCATATGACCCCTCTGATATGAGGAATTTGAGAGGCAGGATGGGGGGTCATGGAGGGAACTGAGGGAAAAATGAAATAAGATGGGACTAGGGAGAGAGACAAACCATAAGAGACTCTTAATCTCCGGAAACAAACTGAGGTTTGCTGGAGAGGGGCAAGGAGGGATAGGGTGGCTAAGTTTTTTTATTAAAAAAAAAAAGTTAATGGAAAACTACAAAAACTAAAGCAGGATACTGAAGATTCAGGCCCGTCATACATGGAGGTTTGGTCACTCTATCAGTTAAGAACCCCAATTAACTGAAGTCCTAGTTGAGAGCAAAAAAGAAAATCATGTAATTAGAAATTAAAGAAGGAAGTTGTAAACATTAAAAAAAAAAAATGTATAGACTCTGATCCTCCCAGAAAAGGGATGACTCTTGCAAAGTTGATGCTCAAGGGAATAGAGCCATCAGGATAGAAGTAAGGACTCTGACTTTCTGTTTTGTGCTCCTTCCATTAGAATAGATGTATGCAATGAAAACAGGAAGGCACAGGGTAAGAATCACTTTCATGGCAATTAGTTTTGTCAAAGAGTGGCAGAACCAGCTCGACTCACATGTTCTGATCATGGAATGAATGGATGAATCCCATCACTCAACCAATTTTTTTTTCTTTTTCCTTTAGTGCCTAGTGTACTAGCTACTACACTTGACATGGTAAAGAATCTAGAGATAAAAACAATGTGGCCCTTGCCTTCCATGAGCTCCCCCTTAAAGGACAAACATGGCAATAAGAATCTTATTAGGATCAGCAAGTAAATGGTCAGCAGGCATTCTACTAATCTGCCTTCATTTGCACTGGTGTTGCCAGAAATCTTCATTTTCCACATTTTCAGATGGGCTGAGGATGGAATGAATACCTGTCCTATTTCCATGGAGTAGGGCTAGTGTGCTTGAGCAATTAGAACCTGTCCTCATCACAACCCCACCCTTCCACCAATCACTCAACATGACATGTCATGAACGATGATTCCTAACTTCGGTGAGCTGTGACCTGCAGAAGAAGCTCTTATACCATATAGACCTCAGGGAAAGGATTTTTCCCTGTGTATGGAAGGCACCAACCAATAATCAAAAACAGACCTAGGCATGAAGCCAGGACCCTGCCAGAGGAAGGAATCCTAACTTGGGTTTTACAAATACTTAACTCTCTCTCCACCTCTGGAGGTCCCTGCTGGTGATTTCTCTTCTTTGAAGTTTTAGCACAGACATTAAGTGATAACTAGTGAATGTCTTTATACAAAGAAAACCCAGGGCAAATCCAAGCTATGCCACAGTATTTATAAAGATTCACACACAAAATCTAGTAACTGTAGCTTGAGCTGTGCAAAGGTATGCTATTTATTGACAAATTTTAGCTAATGGGCAGAATCTCCCTCTTAATTCTTTTGCAAACCCAACTGTGGTGTAGTAAAACAATGAAAAAGACTTTCTCCCAAGATAAGAGCTCTTAAAATTCACTCACTTAGTTTCAAGGAGAGCAAACAGTGAAAGAGAAGGGGGTGCACAGGTTCCAGGTGGATATATGGTGCCTCATTTCGGGTACATATAATATTTATCTTGATCGGAGAGTATGACTTCAGCCACACACCAGTGTACCCCAAGATACCACTAAGTCTAAATACATTACCATAAAAGGTAAAAGGATGAAAGTCCCCATCCTTGCCTATTCCCCTCAGGACCAGCAGCCAATATCTCCCTGACCTCCTAGAGAGACCCAGAAAGGGTACAGCCTTAATCACTTGTACACAATACACCCTTTGCAGCCTTTTAATATTTCCAGTAATTTTTCTCTTATGAGTTTTGAGCTAACATAATTCTCAAGACACTTCCCTTCTAAGCCTTACATCAGCAGAGGCAACAGCAGCGTGCTTGGAGACAAAGCAGAGTATGGCCAGGCACCCGATTTACCCCAAGCTTTTGGCTCTTGGTGGCTTTAATGACAAAGCTTTTAACTTCGTACAATCCCTGCCTCTCAAACAAAGACGTGATTAAAAGCAGGTAGGGGGAGGGGAAACTACCATAAAGATGGAGATGTACAGCAGGCCAGCTTGGTCCCTGTCCGGCACACAATCCATTCCCGGCCAGGAAAATGATGGCCTCACAATGGCCGGCATGGCCAGCCCAGGGCAGCTGCGAGATATAAATTGTCAGCAATGACCATAAGCACTCAGAGAAACAATTTAATTCCTCACTTCCGCCATCATGGGCTGATATATTCTTTCAAGGTCATTACCCAAGGCTAGAAGGGTCGCTTGATTAACGAGTGACAGGCCCAATGAGGGCCAGTGTGCTCGAGCAAGGCCTTATATTAATTAGACAGAAGCTTGGGAAAATAAATGTTACGGAGAAAGGAGGGGCCGAGTCTTTGGCATAAGCTGTGACCTCGCCACCCCCACCCCATTCACCCCACAAAAGATAACACCCTGACCTTGATCCTTAATGCTATACTTTAGCTTTGTTTTAAAACCTATAAAATACAAAACATAAACCATGCTTCGTTTCATATTCAGGACGACCCCAGCCCCGGCCTCCGGTTTCCACACTGCCTTTGTCTCACCCTCACTCACTTAGTTATTCTAATTTATTGGTTAATTCTGAGCGGAGATGGAGAGAACTGCTTGCTCTGAACTTCACATCTCAGAAGCAGCTGAAACCGTGTTGATCTGAGCCAAGGGAAGCAGGAGAGTGATGACTCTTCAGTGTCTAAGCCTGGTGGCTAATAATCTAGCAATTGCTCTTTAATAAAAAGTCATTATCTTGTTTAAGGAGTTAAGGAGATTTGGTAATAACAGTGGGCTTGCAGGACAGATGACCATTCGAAGCGAAAGGGGCTTAAAAATACCCTCTGCTCCTCAGCCAGTACACTCTGTCCCTTTGATTATAGCTATCCTGAAAGCCTCGCTTTAAGAGACACAAAGGGATACAGTTCCAAGGGATTTTAGTCAGTTCGAAGCATTCATTTCCAACACAAGAGACCACCAGTTTCAGAACGGAGTTTTGTTTCCACCAAACATCAAGAAGGATTTTTCCTTCCTCTGCCTGCAAACTCACCATTTTGAGCCCTGATCCCACTGGGAAAGCAATCCTGCCATCTCAGAGGGTCCCAGCCTGAAAAGTTCACTGTGGATGCAGAGGGAGGCTACACATCTGTCTTTGAATTTCCCATATCCACTACCATCTATCAGAGTAAACTCAGGCAGGGAGGTCAGAGGCTTAGGTGACACTCAGGATGTGAGGAGTTGTGTAGAACTCTCCAGCAAGAAGCCACCTCTAGCTTTGCATTCTGTCAAAATGGAGAAGAGAGGTTTTACTTTTGGGACAGGTGGCTTCTGTGATCTCCTATTTGGCACCACCTTCTGATCAACACTCTATGTACAGATAGGCAGGAGGCAATTCGCAGATGGTCCCTCTCTGATCCTTGGGCCGCACTGCAATCCACAGTGTCTGAGATGGCCCCCAAGGATCCCCATCTCCTGGTCCACAGGCCCTGCATCATCCGGTCCCGCTTGAGGCTGGATGGGACCTAGCGACTCATTTCTACCAACAGCCATGGGAATGGCTTAGATTGGCTCCTTACCAGTCCAGTCTTGAGAAGACAGCAGCCCCAGCTGACTTCTTGACTATAGCTTTATCACACACTTAGCATCAGAGGCATCTAGCTAAAATGCGCCCAAATTTCCGACTGAGGGAAACTGAGATCAACAGCGTTTGCTGTTTTAAGCTGCTAAATGTCAGGGTAATTTGTTAGGCATCAACAAATAATTAGTATACACACTAATTCCACTGATCCTACTATGCACTACATGATCTTGGTAGGAGGGTATGTCCTCTGTGGTTTTGCTTCCTTTTCTCTAAAAGGGGAACAGTCTCCCAGAGAGGCTTAGACATGAATTAAATATCTATAAGATCTGGTTCTGATGGCGTGAAGGGAAATTCTATGCATGTCAGAATACCATGAGAAACTGATGTACATGACTTATCAGATTTATCAGTTTTGTGGAAGACGTAGCATCATTATCAGGCATGATTATTATTCCATATTTTATATCCCTGAGTTATCTGTCCTGGATGGGTACCTAGGAGGTCCTAGCCAACAAATTTGCCAAGACAACTTGCACGCTTTCTCATCTATCCATTTCTCCAACCATTCATCCTTCTCTCCATCCTTTCAACACCTACTGAGCTCGAGAGAGTACTATAAGAGATATAGAAGTGTATTCAACAAGGTTTGTCTTCAAGGCATTTACAAGACAACAGAGAAGACAATACGAGCACACTAACTGCTGGAAGTGCAAGGAGAATGGGATAGGTTAAGTGAGTGCAGGCAAGAGCAGTAGGACTTCAGACGAAGCAGGTAGAATTCAGCTCTGGCTGGGGGTGGCTGGAAGAAGGACCAGACGCACATGTGTGCGCTAAGGAATGTGCTGTGAGTTCTTGTTCCTGAGGTATCCATGATGTGTTGGTCATAGCCCCTTGTTTGGTCTCCCTCTGACCAACGCCACACACTTGAACTGTAATGCCAAAACAGAGTTACGGTCCGCAGCCGGAGAGCCAAGCTAACTGGCGCCCTGGGAATCCCACCCAGGACCTCAGCTTCATTACAGCAGCTACATTATAATGATACATTACTAAGCATCAACCTCCTGGATATAGGACAGGCATCTGGCTGTCCAAGCTTCTGAATTGAGAACAGCATGTAATGAATCCCCAGTTCCTTAACGTGTTTAACAATTAATAAGCTAGGGTTTCCTTGAGGACAGCCCAGAATAAAATATGAGTGTACCAAGGAAGAGGTCACACAGCATAAATGCATGGTATGAAAACAATACGTGTGTGATGAGGCTGGGGGATGAGGAGCTTTTCTTCTACTTTGAAAATGTGGTGAAATAGATCGTGGATCTCAATTATCTGAACACAGATCCCTTCTGTATTTCCTTCTGCTGTTTAGACCGCCTTACATGTAGATGATGCTTTTGCCCATTGGATAGAGTGGCTGCTGAGAGGAGAGCTGTCCTGGTCAAAAGTGTTGCTATTAATTTCGGGTAAGCTCATAAAGAAAGCCTATATGGGAAAGGAGAAGAACTCAGGCAGTTTGAGGCCAAAGAACAGGATTAATAAAAAATATTCCGGGGGCACCTGGGTGGCTCAGTGGGTTAAAGCCTCTGCCTTCAGCTCAGGTCATGATCTCAGGGTCCTGGGATCGGGCCCCGCATCGGGCTCTCTGCTCAGCGGGGAGCCTGCTTCCTCCTCTCTCTCTGCCTGCCTCTCTGACTACTTGTGATCTCTCTGTCTCTGTCAAATAAATAAATAAAATCTTTAAAAAAAAAAAACTGATAAAAAAAATATTCTGGCTCTTTAGAAGAAGCCAATTCAGTGGGTTTCATTCTGTGATGTTCCAGCAGCGTCCCGCTGAGAGAAACAGCATGGTGCATAGGGACGGCTGCTGGCAGCTCCCCAGCCCCGGTACAAATGGGACACAGTGAAGGCTCAGCTTGGCCCCCATCTTCTCCAAGCCTGCTGAGGTCAGCTGTCAGGCCCAATATACCTGCTCTCTGTACCCATCCACCCCCCACTAGAGTCCTGGTGACAAATTGAGAAAGCACTCATTGGAATCTGTGGCAAAATTTGAGAAAGAGGTGCACTGCCAAGGAAGTCAATAACACTGTAACTTTATGCCCTCGCCTAGACGGTCATGTAGTGGAAAGTCATTGTCAAACCCTAAAATTCTGATGTCAAGTGCTGGAAATAATTGTGCCATTTGTGACTGCTGGTTTTACATCTCGATTGATGTACCTGCTGCTTGGTGGCTTAACTGGGCAATCTCAGGTTTGGGATGACACGCTGTCACCAGGCAACAAAACTTCTTAGAAAACAATTCCCCTGGGGCACCTGGATGGCTCAGTCTGTTGGGCAAATGCCTTAGGCTCAGGACATGATCCTGGGGTCCTGGGGAGTCTGCTCAGTAGGGTAGTCTGCTTCTCCCTCTTCCCACTCATGCTCTCTCTCTTAAATAAATAAATAAAATCTTCAAAAAAAAAAAAAAAAGAAGAAGAAGAAGAAAACAATTCCCCTCATCCCCAAGATTCAGCTCTATAAGGAAATTTGTAGTGGACATGGAATAGGTCACTTGTGTCCCAGGCTAATTATGTTTCCTAAGCAGTTCAGATGGGACCAGAACTTGTACAGATTCATTCCCATGGCTGGAAATCTGCTTCCCTTATCCCAAAAGTTAGGACAGAGATGCTCAGACTATAACATATGTCCAAAATGGCCCCAAAATGATGCCAGTGCCACCAGCATGTGGACTACTCTTCAAAGGGTGAGGTTCTAAGTTACAATTTTAACCCTGTCAACATTCCAAGATTTTTCTGCTGTCTTTTCTATATCTATATCTATATCTATATCTATATCTATATCTATATCTATATAAGATATTTTCTATATCTTACCATGCACTTTTTACACCACACAAATGATTGTCTACTTATCTGTGTTATTTCTATATCATTATCTTCATGAGGTCAAGTCTGTATTTTATTCATCTTCATAACCCCAGTGTCTGGCACAGAAAACACTGGACACCTAGATGTGGACTGGAATTCACATCTGTCCCTTGGTGAAAGCTCAACCAGCAGTTGCCAACAGGGATATCTCTGCATGGGAGAGACATGTCAACATGCTAAGAACCTACAAGCTCTCTTAAAGCTGTTGACCAGCAAGAGAGATGAATTATAATTATTTTTGATCAAATATGCCAAATAGTTTTTTCTTCCAAACCATCATTATTCGATGAATATGTGAATTCGATGAAGCACGTGGCTTTCAAAAACCTCAAGATATCTTGCTTTTCTTTCTTTTTTTTTTAATTTTTAATTTTTAATAAACATATAATGTATTATTTGCCCCAGGAGTAGATATCTTGCTTTTCTTAATGGGAATCTTTGTTTCACATATAATGGTTTGGGGCTCTGGCCTGATCAGGCTCTGGCCATCCTTCTCTGCCTTTCAGGTTCATTTCACAGATCCGCACTGCCCAATACGGTTAGACTGGCTTCTTCCTAGCTGCCAGGTCAGCTTCTACTACTTTAAACGCTTTTGAGAACCTTGTAATAACAACTTCCCTTCAAGAGACACCAATTCAGAATTTACCTTGCTCCCTTTCTTATCTGAGAATTTTTACATAAGACTCGTTTTGTCTTTTTAATTAAGGCTATTACCTTTGATGGATCTGAATTGTGGATTTTTTATATCCCATAGATAAAGTGCTGTTATTTTAGTAGTCATTCTAAGGTGCAGAATTACAGTTGTTTATTAGTTAACTGGAAAGCATATCTTATGGTGCTTAAGAGGATGGATTTCGAAGCTAGACTGCCTGAACTCAAATCCTGATTCTGCCACTTACTAGGTGTGTAAGCTTAGGCAAGTAACTTCAGCTCTCTGAGCCTAGCTCCCTGCACTACGATGGAAAAATGATCATTGTACCCATAACATGACCATCAGTCTCAAGCAGACCTTTTTATGTTGTTCAGAGATCATGGTGTATTTATATAGTTCACTTACCATTTCGTTCTCCAGGAATGATGATGACATTTTCTCCTTTCATATCAAACCATCAATGCCTTCTTCCCCATCCCCACTCATAACTGAGGACTTTGCTTCCTACTTTACCAAGAAAAGTGAAGCAATGTGAAGCGAATTTCCAAAGACCTCCTGACTACCACATTCACCACCCAATGAATAGTGTGCCATCTTATTACCACACAAAAACTACTTAAACTCTAACCTAGAACCAATCCCTTCACTTCAAACTAGACCCTCCCCCTCTTGCCATCTGAAGAGTCTCTCTCTAGCTAGTCTCCCTTTCCACTCTTGCATCAACAGTTTTTTTTTTTCCTCTTTCTTCCTTATCCTCATTGTCTTGGGGACCAGGGCCAGTTTTATGGCTTTAAATGCCACCTACCTATGTTGTAAGGACTCCTGCATTTGTATCTCAGGCTCAGACTTCCCTTGGAAAACCCAAATTTCAATACCCAATGGGTGACACTACATCTTCACATGCATTTTTAATAGCCATCTCAAAATCAACTCAGCTAAACTATTTTTCTCCCCTAAATGCACCCATCCCTCAGCCTTACCAACCTTAGGTGATGGCAACTTCAACCTCCCAATGGCTCAAGCCAAGGCTAAAGCACTGGAGTCATCCTTGAATTCTCTCCTCTAGTCCTCATCTGAACCATGAGAAAATCTTCTCAGCCCTACCTTTAAAATGTACCCAGAATCTGACCCTCAACCATTTCTCATCACCACCATGTTTACTGTCCTGGTCAGAGCTAATGCCATCACTCACCTGGATTCCAACAGGAGGCTTTCTATGTTTGCCCTCTGTTCTGAACCCAGAAGCCAGGGTGGTGCTTTTGAAACCTGGGTGAGGTCACGTTTCTCCTCTGCTCCAGACACTTTAATGGCTTCCCCTTCTAACCAAGGTCAAAGCCAATGTTCTTCCAGCATCTTACCAGGTTATCTATACCCCCACCTCCTTACCTCTTTGACTAGATATGAATCTTCCTCTTTCTCCTTAGGCTCAGCCACACAAGTCTCTTTAATGTGTCTTTGATACACCAAGCATGTATCTACCTTAGGGCCATGCCCCTTGCAGTTCCCTCTGACTAGAGCACTCTTCCCCCAAATACCAACAAAAGCAACTCTCTCATCTCCTTCAAGTCTTTGCTTAAACATCTTCTCAGTGAGTTCTCCTCTGAACACCCCATTTACAGCTACAGCCCATCCCCATCCCCAGACCTTTCAATTCCCCTCACCCTGCTCTATCTTTGATTTACTCCACCTTTCACCTTTCACTACACTCTATGATACATAACTTTACTATGCATATTATAGGTCTGTCTGCCCCAGACAGAATGCAAACACCAGGGATCTCTGATTTGCTCACTAATGTATCTTATACACATAGAAAAGAACCTGGTACATTTCAGGTGCTTGATAAATATTTGTTGAATTAAAATGAATTCGGTTTGAAGGACATGTCCCAAAGATACCATAAAATCATAAAAAGTCTTAAAACAGTGTTCAAAGTCATCATCATTATCATTATTGTCATCAAGATACCAAATAATAACGGTGTCTGAGACTCCCTTGTTGGCATTTTGTAGCATAAAGTACATAAACAAATGAATAAGCACCAGGATATTCATTCGCTATGTGTGAAAATGAAGGGTTTAGATTCCGGTGTGTAGAATCCAGCTTACAGTGACTCTCTTAATGGTCATATTCCCCTGACCCATTCATGGGTGGGATGTTGCCACCATTCTTTTTACAGGGAAAGGGACCTAGGCCCCATAGCCGCCTGGAATAGACTAGATTCAATGACATACTGATAAATGTTTAACAACCAGCTCTCCAGGAAACAACACTGCCATCACTCTGATGCATAGTATTCGCCAATTTTCATAGTGTAAATATTCCCACCGTGGCGGTCTCAAGCTTCCAACATCATATCACTACACAGAGAGTTGAAAAGAGATGCACAATAGTGTACCACTATACAGTAGTTCTACCATCTGGATACAATAGACATAAACAACATCACGAGCATAAGTAATAAAATGTAGCAAGCTGATTAAGAAGTGATGTTTTAAGGAATTATTACATTATAAATAGAATTTACTTAATTGCAAGTATAAATAATTTACTTTTCAGTAATAATTATATTTAACAACCTGCTTGCCAAAATACCTGAAAACTCAACCATTGGCCCTCAGGAACTGGTATGAGCAAGCATCAGTATACCAAGGGTAAGAGTGGATATCTGGCCCACACAGGGCCACTGAGAGTCTCTTCCCTAGAGACAGTGAATCAGCGTTGAGAGACTCAGTCCTTCACATTGCTGGAATATAATTTGGGAAGTATGGACAGCCATCTTCCGTATCTTGTGAGGACAGGGTAGCAGGAAAAGAGAGTCTGCTAAGAAAGCATAAAGATCTACAAGGAATCAGTTCTAGAAGGACAAGAGAAAATTCTCAGTGGGGTATCAGTCACCTTCCAATTTCTAGATGCAGCTGTTCCTGATGTTGGCACTCAGGTTCCACGACATGTCTATCTGTATCTAAAATAAATTCCGTCACTGGTCAAGCTTTAGGCGGCTTCTGATTCTTGCAAACAACTGTCCTGAGGACATGTTATGCTTATCACTTGGAGTTGGCTGGAGTTATATAATCTGTACCACTAACTGCTTTATGCTTATCAGGTATAGATGGCTTTGAAGAGAAAATGAATGACTGCATAAAAACTGTATTTCTTAAAGGTGAAAAAGATATTTCAAAAATGAAGTTTACATCGGGAAAAAAAATAAAATGGGTTCTTGGAGATGAAAATTTGGGGAGCTGCAGCCTCAATTTACCCTGGCCAGTGTTACCCAAAAGATAGTCATTTGCCAACTTCAGACTTTCTTGTACCACTGGTATGATTCCTGCCATAACCATGCAGCAACAAAGTCAATATATCACAGAAAAAAAATGCAATTCATTCAATCTGCATAAAGTGTAACTTCACTGAACTGCAACCTAAACCAAAATATCTATAAAATCATGAATTTGATGCATTAATTTTATTTTAACATATCTTACAATAAATAAAGATTAAGAAATCCTGGTGGGTGTACCACCTAAAGTGGCATCCAGGATATAGAGGCAAAAACACCCCTCTAGTTAGGCCAGATTCTCTAAAGCAGTTGCTTTTTATGTGGTTTTCTTCTAGTCACTTCTGCATAGCTCATAAGATTCTGAATCTGTCAGAGAACTCCGTTTTGAGTCTCCATGACAGGAAGACCTGATCTGCTGTTATTAAAATGAAAGCAATACATGGTAGGCACACATTTAACTAACGGATCTGTGTTTTATTATTTGGGAAAATGTATTTGCAAAGGTTAATTCAATGACATTCTTCATTTAAAAAAAAAAAAAAGAAGGAAACCTGAATGGTGAGCATTGGCCAATCCTACATTTCAAGTTTGTGTTAACTTGCCTGAGTGTTTATCTGACCTGAGCATCCAAAAGATACCAGCAGTAAAGTCTCTATCTCATCACATGCTGAGTGAATAGGAGACCTGAATCAGTTAGGACCAACTGAATTTACTCACTCAACACGCGGTACCCAAGCCCTAAGTAGGCATGATATTTCTGGCTCATATTTATTTTCAAAACTTCAGCATCTGTTGGCTCCAAGTTCAGCATCACCAAGACGAATTTCAGCCCTAAGGGAAGAAAGCTCTGGAGTATTTTCCCGTGTTTTGATGCTTGCTCTCCAGTCACCTCTTAATGACTTAAGGGGGTAGCCTCTGTGACCTGGAAATACAGAGGTCACCATTGCACTTGCTGGGAAGGCAGTATCTGAGGGCCCTGAGACCAGCCAGTCCATGCCATTCTGCAGACCTGGAGCAAAAAGTTCAGTCACTCTTCAGGAACACCATGAAATGATGCCAGGGCATAAATCAGCCTTCTCTTATGCATTACCAGGAGAAGTGGACATATGGAGAGCAAAGCTGACCAGTTACGGTTTGGGTTTTACAAAATCTTACAGATCTTCAAGATACAAAGTAGAATTTGGAATCTGTACAGTTTGGGGCTTACTGATGCAGTATTGAAAAGGCCACTGTTTTCTTCCTGCCTTAACTTTTCATATATGGGGCTCACTGCCTTACAGATTTTTTGGAATGATATTGACTAGTCATTACTGCATTCTGGCTTTTTGGTTTTGTTGTTGTTGTTGTTTATGTTGTTGTTTTTGGTCTAAGTAAACTGTGAGAACAAAAGAGGTGGACCAACCAGCTGATCATATGAGAATATTCTGAGTGCTGAATGTGATTATTATAACTTGATAATATGCGTAAAACACGTCAATGACTACTGTATCATTGTTTTATTATTTTTTTCACTAACCAGACTAAACTAAAAAATGGAAAAGCCTTCATGTCACTATCTCCAGCTTTTCATCTTATGCCCTCTGTTTCCTCTGCTATAAAAGTTTTTTTTTAATCTCATCAAGGAGTATTGGAATAAAATTTAATAAAAAGTCTATTAAAAAAGGAAAAAGGCACTCTGTACTTGAGTACTACTATACCCAAACTCCAACCCTGAAAGTATACCAACAATAAGTGCATACTGACTGCATTCCAGAAACAAAAACTTCAGTATTTATTTCTAAAATCACATCTCTCTGGAAAAAAAAAAAAAAAAAAGTCTTAAAAATTTTCTCTTTTTTCCAAGGAAACAATTCTACCTCTCATCCAAGCAAGGGTCAGAGGAGATGTCCAGACAGCAGATGAAACATTCAAATGTGACCATCTCCTGTACCAAGTGGTCCTGTTCCTCACACGGACCCTAATTCCTCCCTCCCTGGCACACGCCCGTCTGCTAACACAGTGGAGACCTGACTGTTCAGAATCACCGCCCAGGCTAGCTTGACACAACACATGGAAACAGTTGGAAAAAATAAACAGGTAGTTCTGCCCCTCCTGGTCATCAGACAAACTCTCAACAGCAACGCCTCCTTCCACCATTTTTTCAAGAAGTACCTTGCCTTGGACAGACATACAACATAAGCCATATGGGAGAGACAGAGGTTATCTCAATAAATCAGCGACATGTGTTGAATCTGAAGTCATTGGGACATTTTACTCCAAGAAACACCACTGGTATCAGATGAGGTGGGGGCAATATGCATGGAGGTCTGCCTGAGAAGGTGAGACCTGCAGGAGAGATTATGGGGGTGGGGGAGGCAAGGTAGGGGATAGAAATGACAGCATCTAATTGCAAATTCCTACTAAAAACAGAAACCAGTAACCTAAGTCAACAAACAGGGGTGTTTTTTGTTTGTTTGTTTTGTTTTCTGTCTTTGAAAACTGGGAGAGTTGAACAAGTGTACCTGTGGCTTTTCAAGTGTTTTTTATGTGGCCATTAGGCCCCCACAGACATGTGTGTCATACGCTTGCATTCAAGCTACAGTGCCAATCAGTCTGTGAATGCCTGGAATTCTAGTTTACATTGTTATTGGGCTGAAATGATTTTTACGCCCTCGGATACAAGCCCCCACCTTTTCCTGCAAAAGTCCCTGAACCCTTGAACATTTCCAAACTCCCTTGTTGCTATGGCTGCTTCTCTTCTTCCTTTTTTTTTTTTTTCTTTTTTTCTAAGGCCTCTGGCCTTACACTGCTGTTTATCACCTAAGGCAAACTCTCTCTCTCACTCCTTTTCCCTCTCTGTTTCTTTAAATCTCTAAACCACAAAGCAGCATGCGAGCAACACCGTGGGTCAAGATATCAAAAGAGGGAACTTTTATGGGTTTCCTCAATAACATGGACAATGAAAGAAGAAGGAGCACAAGCAGCATTACTGACCTTATTTGATGCTGTGCAGTAAAGAGAGACAGCTCTTCCGCTATCTGCTCATGTGGGTCTGGGCCATAGGTGTGTGAAGAGGGGAGCTGTGGATCAACACCTGGCCTGGGTTTTCCTACACTCTTACACCACAGCTTTCCAAGGGTCTACAGCAAACAATACCCAAATAAACAGGTTACTGAATACATTAAGTTCACTGCAGCAAGAAATTGCTTTTTGACGCCCAGTATATACAGATGCTGTTTTTCTCTGCACACTCACAGACTGGAATAGAAGGAGGCATTCAGATGATACAGGCGACTTTGTGCCATGAAGGCGCAAGCCTCCATCCCAAATACCCCCGAGGTTAATCAGCTCAGCCTCTGCAGCTACAGGCTCCATAATCCAGTGACTCATGTTAGACAAAAGTTTTGGGAGCCCATTGTCATAATTGGTAATGTAGATTTGTTATATTTAAGCAAAATTTTTCTGCTGTGTGACATGACTATGGCTTTCACGGGATATGGGCCCAAGAGGACAAAGGCCTCAATGGCCCTCAGGACTAACTGCTTCCAAAGCCACTGGGCTTGTTCCACATCTAGATGAGAGACAATTAAAGAGGACATATCCGCTGGGCAGGCTGAACTTTGTTTTGTTTTTTTGTGTTTTTTTTTATAAGCACATTTATAATCTACTTTCAGGAAAAACGTAAGTCTTCTCTCATGATCAGACGCTCTATAAGGGACACAATCAACCCTATTTTCCTCCAGGACCCGAAAGATCTCAAATCCTACTTTTGGGTCTCACCAAAATTTTCTAGACGATAGTCCTCATCTCATACCTCCCTCCATACCTAAACAGAAAATGATAAACCACATCAGCATCAGTTAAAGGGGAAAATGAAAGCATAGTTGTACTTTCCTCTAGAGATAATTCTATTCCCGGTTCCTCAAGAAGTCACATACTCTCTTTTCTCTTTTAAGTGTTGATCACTTGCTGTTTTCCCTCATTAAGAAACAGTATCATTCTGAAAATCACCTTACCAAACCATCGTTTTCACTGTTTTCTAGATCAAATACAGTGCTGGTATTTACAAATACGCCTTGATTACAATCCAGACCCAGAGCACCATATTTGCACATCGGCAGAATCAACCTCGTCCAGAATCCATCATTGCACTCCCTGTCTCAGGTCGCTGTGGACATGGTGAGAGTCAGCTTTAGCCTGTGAGCCAACAAAAGCATGGCCATGCCCCACTTTGCCTAGGCTTCCTAAATGCAGAGGATTTGGATCCAGGCAAACAAGATGCTCTCTCTGAATAGACTCTGGCAGTGTCAAAGACCACATTTCCTCTGCTCTTCCCAGAAATGACAGCACTGCCCCCTGCCCACCCAGCAGGAGTGATCTGAAAGCATCAGATCAACCTGACCCTCACTCTCTACCTACTCATCTGCATCCTGAATATTCTTGTCTCTGTGAATATTTATACTGGACCCCGCCAACTTATGTTGAGACATGACGTGACTCCCTACCCCGTACAAAGTATTAAAAACATGCAAACAGAAACATGTAAATAGAAATCTAATTCTTCTATTTATTTGGCAGACTCTGTAAAGGCTATGAAAATGCTCTCAGACCTCCGGCTGAGAGCAAGTGTGAAGAACCCACACACCAAGACGGAGGCTTGGGTCCTGCCACCCTTTTCCTTACACCAGGACCCTCTGAGCACAAGAATGGCTCAGTCCAGCCAACAACGCACGTGCAGAAATGTCTTTCCTCTTCCTCCCACTGCCTCCCCACCCTGGGCCCTGGACTCCTGACTTCTTGCTTGATGCTTACTATAGCTTAATGTGGTGACATCACAGGCTGCTGGGTGAGGTCAAGGGCTGAGCACGCATGTAGGATACATTCCCCCCCCTCCTCTCCGTGCACTTTCCAGTAACCAGATCTAGGGCCCAGGAAGGCTCACTGCGTGCTGCTAGACTAGAAGTTGTGGGCCTGTGCAGGGGCCGTGGGGACATGTATACACGCCTCAGATGCAGTCTTGGGAGTACTGGGCTCATGCACGAAGACTGCCATATGATGACGATGGCACGACCCGAGCATGTGTGAACAGGTGTTGGAGGGTTATTTTTTTATCCAGGGTCCTCAGTTTCATACGACTGGGCCTAACAGGCAGGCACCTGCCTGCTATAACCTCTTCAGCCAGCAGAGATTTTACGTCAAGAGGGAATAAAATGGCTGTGGACAGAGCAGGGCAAACTCTGTGGACATATCCTGTGCACAGACACAGCGTCACATTTCAGGTTCCAGTATCATTAGCTAGACCTGAAAATGGGTAAATAAATTCTTCCACGATTATGTTTTTTTTTTCTTTTTTAAGTGACTTGAAATCATCACTCGCTGCCCTCATTTGTTGGCAGAAAATATCTAGATTTCAGAGGAATCTGAATGGGGTTGCCAGGGTTAGCGAGAAAAACAAAACCAACGACATGAGATGCCCAGTTCAATTCGAATTTGGGGTAAACAGTGAATTTTTTTAGGATAAGTATGCCCCATGCAAGAATTCAGACATAATTATCCTAAAAAATTATTTGTGGTTTATCTGAAATTCAAATTGAATTGGCATCCGGTATTTTATTGCGGAACCCCAAACCTGCAGAGTTTCTGTGTGTGGCAAGGTAGGGCCCTGGGGGGGCGTCAGGAAGGGGAGCAGTGCAATGTGTAACTTCATTCTGTTGTGTAAATTTAGGGGGGGAAATGCATTCTTAACCTCTGACTCCTTGCTTGGATAAAACTACCGGCCACTGGAGAGAAGATCAGATGAGCTTTGTAGTTTTTAGCCATCTATCTCCAGGTGCCTGGGGACCTCTCTGAAGGGAAAAAGGGTTCCAAATACGGTACTAAATTACTGCGTTGGGGGGGAAGTTCGGCTTGGGCAGGTATGTTTTTCAACACGGCGTGAACAGAGCACGCACAGGTGATTAACATTCTCTGCTGAGGTTTATGACTTCATTAGAATATTTCTCATCATAATTGAATAGGTAAAAAATACCTGGCTATTAAATACAAGCCTATCCCTCAGGATGACCAGATTATCACTTGAATTTAAAATCTTTCTGAATTTTTAATAGTGCATAACAAATACGATTATGTATGCACTTTCTTCCAGTGCTCAACTTGCCAGGCCTACAATTATTTGGAAAGCCTTCAGTTTTGATGGGAGGGATTACATCGAGCTGCGCTGTGCCCTGTCTCTCTCTCTCTCTCTCTCTCCAATCTCTCTGAAAGATTGAGCCAACAGGTTCCCCTTTTCCTAGAGACCTGGATAAAGGCCACTCAGGATCCTCTGGGGTCCCTGGCAGGGCCTGGTTCTGCGTCATTTAGAATCCCCTGGTAATTAGCAGCAGGGAGATGTAAGGCGCCGTGGTGTAAAGGGAGCAGCTGAGAATCCATAAAGCTAGCTGCTGAGAAAGTCAAGTGGAGGCCTGCCTGGCTGAAACCTCTTCAATAGATCTGTAGTCTGGACTTGAACCCTGCCCTCTCACCTCAGGGTCCGATATTTCTTTCTTTTCTATTCCCCCCTCCGCCCCCACCTTCTCTTCCCCTCCCAGCTTCTCTATCAAGGAGTGATGTACTCAGACTGACTGAATAAATGTGAGTGACCCCCATCCACCCACCCCCACTTCCCTGAGCAGAGAGAGAGAGAGGAACCAGAGAGAGGAGGGAAGGGAGACAGGGAGATGGAGGGGAAAAGGAGGGTCCCGACTTCCTCACAGGTAATTAAAGGGACTGTTTTCAAGGTTGCATGGGCAAAAGACAATTCAGCCCTAATGAAGCATCGATCGACTGGCACTAAGGTAGAAAGGAGCTGACATTCATTCAAAGGTACCTTTAACTGATGTAAGACACTGCGCCGGGAATTATTCGTTCTCTGCTGTCATTGCCTAGGACCTGGGCTAGAGAAAAAAAAAAAAAGGTGTGTGGTGGGTGGGGGGGGGAGTTTGTTTTAAATTTATTTTATTTTCGCATTGCCACAAATGTGTGTTTTGGGCTTTGTTTTCTTGCTTTCTTTTTTTCTTCTTGCAAAAAATATAATGCATCAGGGCACACTCTATTTGGTTGTAGGGAAAGGGCTCTCCCCCCTGAGGGTAAATTTTCTTCATTAGTCACGTTTAAAAGCCCACCAATCAGGCCTGCAGGTCTGGATTCATGAGGTCAGAGATGGCAAAGTAAGGACTCCTGGGGTAGGTAGCAGCATCGCTGTCTGTTTAGAAACCCAAACTCGTTTCACTCTGCGGGTTTGGCTGCTATCTACTTTGTGCTGGTGTTTGCTATTTTGTGGCAAAAGCAGAAAGCTCAGGGGGAACAGGGCTGGGTGGTGGGGGGTGGGGGGAGGAACAGAGCACCATGCGGCTCAGGGGGCTGGTGGGGACCGAGTGAGGAGAGCACTGAAGATGCTGGCCGGGATGAGGTCTTGGCAACACAGACATGGAGATGGGGGTTTCACGTTAGGAACACAAGCCAGGAAGAGCCCCCAGGTAAAGGTGTACCGAGAGAAGCGAGCTCAGCAGCACCTCCCAGCCCCCCTGGGGGGGGAGGCTTCCTGGGCACTTCCACCCTGCTGGACAAGCCCTGGACATGGCTTCTCGTTTGTTCTCACTGAGTCCTAAAAATGTTTGCATTTGGAGAACATCTGAATGATAAAAGGATCAGAAAATGCTGGTCATGCCAAGTAAATTGGGGTGGGTGACAGGGGAGGAGAGGCAGTGTCAATTCCCAAACAAGCTGAGTATTACCTGAATAGGCTTCACCCACATCCCCCAGCTCGGCTGGATCTTACAAGAGACCCCGGAGTCAACAATAGCATGTCCCCTCAGAACAAGGAACACAAAGGGAATTTGCTCTGCTCCAGTCCCCACAGTGAGGCCCTTCGGAAGCAGAAGAGAGTCACTTTTATTTCCCCCATGCTAAAAATAAGGGGGGAAGAAAGAATTCTCTTGTACACACTCCCGTATAGACATGTCGGGTACAATGAACTGAGAAAAGGGGCTCTTTGACGGGACATTTCAAATCACGGGCTCTTTCTTATATTTTTTCTTTGCTTTGCTTTTCTGTCTTTCCTTCTTTCTTTGCCTTTCTTTCCTTCCTTCTCTTCTTTGCAGAATTATCATTGTTTTTCAATTTTGCTCTTAATTTTGCTTTGGTTCTAGAGGGAGGGGTAGTGGGATGTATTATTTAACTTGATAAACAGCATTAGCACACCGCGCGGAGCCCGCCTCCTTCCCCTGGCCTTCGCTCCTATTTATTCATTTGTGTTTACATTTCTAAGACATCCCTTTAGCTGAAGGAGGACACTTCCCACATATTGCTATATTGGCCATTAATGCAAGAGGATAATTTATTGGGTGTACAGCCTCTGAAGTTGAATTTTTAAAAGAAAAATCGGAGCCCCGTTTTCTTGAGTTTGCTGCATTCATATTCATTTGGTTGGTGCCTTTCTCTCTTTTATCTTTGAAACAGTTTGTAACATTCTATTTATCAATTTGATGCTATTTCATTGTGGTTTTTATTTTATTTTTTTTTTTAAGGCACAGAACAGGTCAGGAAACAGAGGCAGAAATTACACAGAACACCTGCTGAAATAATAATAATAATAAAAAGTTTTCCCCTAAAAATGGCTAAACTGTAGCCCAGCAGATCCTATCTGCATTAATTTGGCTGAACAACAAGATATTGCAGGGGACAAACTCTGAATAAAGCAGTTCCGAGTTCCCAGAATTGGCACAGCTCAGCCCAAACAATGGCTGCTTCCTATTCACCTTAACCCGGCGTCTCAAAAGAACATCCCAGAAACACAAAGCATCAGCGGGAAATGGCAATTTTATGAATCCTAATCAATCAAAGGGCTTATTAACTCAATGTGAAGCCAGATTAAAATCTTTAATTATAAATCGTGCTAAAAGGAAAAACAAAATGTACTTATGGTACATTGAAAATTCCGGATATTAACATAGTTGCTATTATCTCTTGTAATATTAAATTCCTCCCCCCGCTTCCCCCCCAACAACCTCACCTTTTTCTATTACTAAAGAACAGGGCTAGAGGACCCAAATCATTTTTCCCCTCGATTTATTAAAATGTATTCTTTTTCTCCCCCGTGCATTCAATAGGTTGCTGGGAAGCTGCGTTGGTGGTTGTAGGAAGGGGTATGAGAAATCCCATTACTGAGCTCCAGGCGCCTAGGGTTTCAGTGTGATGCCAGGGGTAGTGCGGGAAGCTGTTTATTAAGAGGGCAGAGTTGTGTTCTAGGGTTGGTCGTTTGTTTTTTTGCTTTTTGTTTTTGTTTTTGTTTTTCATTTGAGGGGGCCATGGGGGGCAGCAATCAGACAGGGTGCATTTTTGCTAATGAAAACGGCATGCGTGTCTGTGCTGGGTGGATTGACTGGCAGCAGTGGGGGCTGCCAGCTCCGGGGAAGGGCCCTCGCTTGAAGTCACGGTGTGAGAAAAGGCTCTGGGTGCTGCTGCCCCTGCTTCTGCTGCTGCTGCTGCCCCTGCTTCTGCTGCTGCTGCTGCTTCTTCTTTTATCAGGCAGACATTTGGGAAATGACCACAGCAAATTTAATCACAGTTGGGGGGTGAGGGAGGAGGGAAAGAGAGCAGAGACTGTGATTCACATGTTTTATTTATTTGTTCAGAGTCACGGCCATCCTATTGTGTGTCCCTCATTCTGTCATTTCAGGCCCCTCGGACCCACCCCCTACCTCTGCCCCCATTGTTAACGGAAGAGGCAAAGAATATAACCACATTTTATAATAACATATACAACACTGCAAAACAGGAACCTCTTCTTGAGGGGGTCCTTCTCTTATATTGAAATGAGAAAGAAAGAAAGAAAGAGAGAAAAGAAAGAAAGAAGGAAGAAAGAAGAAAGAAAGGAAGGAAGGGGGAGGGAGGAAAGAAGGAAAGAAAGAAAGAAATCTTTCTGTCCTAATGACAATGCAGGATGGAGAGATCTGTTCTTTGTGTAAGAAATTCAGTGATTTTCATAGCTAGGGTACCTGCCCCCATCTCCTCCCCTCCGGCACATGGGTTATTGTACCATTCTATTTTTATATTTACAGAATGAGCCCCATGTTACCAAATTGGCTTTAAATTAAAAAGAGAAAGAATGAAGGAAAGGAAAAAAAAAAAAAAAGAAAACTGCAATGTCTTATATACAATCAAAGCTAATAAAAAAGAAAGTAATACCATGGTTTAAATTAAATCCTACTTCATTCTTTCTGTTCAAAGTTCAGACTTGTTTCCCTTCAGCCCCTTTACTGACACATTCCCTTTCTTGGGTTTATTCCTTTAGTTCCAGGGATAAAAAACCCTCATCTCAAAATTAGGTCTCTCAAGATCCGTGTCACTTCCCTTCCTAACCCTAGACCCAGGTTTTATCCATGGACAGAAGGAGGGAGCAGGAGGTGGAATGGAAAGGGGAGAAACAGCTCTTGCTGAAAATCTGGAGAGTGAACAGGGTGTGATTTTCATAATGCAAGGTTGACTTTGTGCCCTTCTGATCTAACACCAGGTCTCACCTGGCTTATTTAAACCTGAATGAAGAAGGAGACGGGTAATGGGTGAACACTAACCAAGTCAGCACTGGTGGTATGTCCTGGCTTCCTGGCTCTATGCTTCCCTCAGGCACTTATGATCATTCCACGCCACATTCTTGTAGCTCCTATTTCTGAAATGCAACGCCGATATGGTTTTGCTGAATTGCTTTGGAACTTCTGAACCCAGACGATGCCCAATGTTAGTTTAAAACCATTACAAACATCTTTATATGCGTTGGGCGAAGAAAGATATATCCAAACACCCCTGTAGCATCCGAGAACACGCAGGCTCTGATGTTGGTGGTCAGTGCTGTGACCACACCTGCCTGCTCCTCACTGTAAACAGAGGAGTGTGATTTTTTTCTTTTGCTAAGATACACCATTTTTGTTTAGGTCCATCCTACGACTGCGGCCTGATTATTTGGTAGTTATCTAACGTTACAAAGATAGCTGGAGGACAAAGAGTGAGGAAAAGGTCCTAAATCAGTTTTCATGGCTAAAGTGCACACGGAATCCATTTTGGCAAAAAGCACTTAAATTCTCAGAATTCCTCCAAATCCTTAAATGCCACACGGCTGTGATATTCCTTTGAAGACGAGCAATGGACCTAATAAACCGAATACTGGAGGCATAGATCTCGTCTTCTTTAGTTCTTGCAACAGCTTTTCACTAAATTCAAAAAAGACCTTTTGTGCTTAACTGGGTTTTCATTTCATTGCTTTTAAATTTGTTAAGCTTGACTTTTGACACTTTGGGTGTTTAGCCCTTTTTTTTTTTCCCCAGTGCAATTATATGATAAATATTTGTGCTTCCCAAAAGGAAGACATTAATCTGTTGTTAAAGCTAGTATACAAAGAATAAAATGTACTTCATTCTCGTTAGAAATAACCCCTATAACTATGTACATTTTCTAAACATCATCTTTAAGCAACTGATAATATAAACTATTTTTGAAATAATACAGTGAAACACTGTATACACAATGTATTTACTTCACTCTGCTGGAAAGGGTAAACGAGATAGAAAAAAATTAATAAAGCCAAGAAGGAAAAATAACTTATGTAAATAATGATTTAAATAAAATGTGGTTCTGAATTGCTATTGAAACAAACTGAACATCAAAGGATAAAAACCACTAGTAAAAATTAAATTTCTCTATCAAAAATCACAGTATTGGACTCTTTTTCCATTGATTTATTTACATTCCCAGTTTGCTTCAGCAAACAAAACAGTGCAAGTAGAGATAGCTCTCAGCAGCCAGAAAATGAAAACAAGTATTTGTTTAAAAAAAAAACAACTGCATATGGAATTTTAATTTCTTCACAGAAATTATAAAAGGGACATTTAGAAATTGTTCTAAAGGTAATGCTTTGAAAATAAAGTTTCTGATATACTTTTTATCTTTTAAATATTCTGAAGTAATCTTACTCTTAGATGAGGAGTGTAAGTCTGGACCTACTCTGGATTTTTTCTGCCTTAAGGAAATGATTTAAAAATGATTTCACAATGAAATATTACATTAAAATCAATCTGAGAAACATTATCATTTGTAAATAGAACATAATTCTTAAACATTTTAATCCAATTTCAACCATTCCAAACACATTTAAAATATTTTTGTATGTATACATTTTAAACATTTTTTTGATTAAATATTTTCTTAAAATATCTTTTTCATACATATCTATCTACCCATCACACTTCTTACTTGGGAGTTACTACAGGTTTGTATTTTTTTAACGTCATGAAGAAAATGACAGTCATGATAGCAAGAGAATACGTACATTTTCTATCTAGTTTTGTTTCAAATCCAAATAAATAGGAATGTAAAAATGGTTTAAATGGTTATTTTATAACTCTGCAGGGAATCTTCTTTTTAACAGTATTTCAAGCCTTTTCTAAAGATTTCTCACATCAGTATTATGTTGTTGGTTTCCTTTTGAAAAATACTCAGCGTTTTAAAGAACCTTATAATTTAAATTTATTTCCTATGCATATGGTTTTGTCAAAATCCCAAACCAAACACAGAAAATGCCCTGTGTCTCCTTAACACCTACAAAGCTAATGTTTACAAGCCAGCTTAAATCTGAAGAGAAATATTCACCACAACTCCGGGCTACCCCCGCCCCCCATCAGTTGAGCTCTACATTTGATATACAGACTGATTTTTTTTTTTCCATCAAAATTACATGAGAAGCAAAAAGCTGGAATCTAAGACTCTCGACAAACTGGGCGGTTCTCTTCACTCCTCCAGTCTTTTCTCAGTGTCAGGCTTTCTGTTTAGATAAAACAATTTCTCTTTATCATTTTCAAGCTGGTCAGATGGCCTAGGGGGTGGGAGGTGCAAAGAGGTGGTGGGGTGAGGGAAAAGGTGATTGTTTCACTTGTTGTCAGAGGGCATTGATCAGCCCTGCTGTCTGCTGGTCTCAGAGGTGAGGCCACGTCCCCCAGGAGCACTTCGGGGCTGGGCCGTGTCAGTGCAAAGCTGTATTGAGTCATGACCCAAATGATGGCTTATTGAGGGAAACGGGTATTGGCGTCCAAATCATTCTGAGACCCCCTCAGTAACACTTACACCAGTCCACTCCGTTAATGTCAGGTCACGGGGGACACATTTAGCCCCCTCAGCTGACCATTAGGCCCTTTGATGGAGTGGACGATAAACTTGACGGGACAGGCTGGACCCCGCTCTTGAGCCTGTCTATGTTGACAGCAGGCCCAGTACCGTGCTGCCTTTTGGAGAAAGCCAGGGGTCCCTGGTGTCAGGTCCTCTAGGGATTCTGTCCCTTTTACACCAAACAGGATAAAATATACCTAAAACTAGTTTTAATGTTCTGGCATCAAAGGCAGAAAAACTAGCCACAGTGATCCTTCACAAAATTTTTCAACAAGGGGGTCAGACACAAATTGTGGATAAAGTGGTCAGGCTCCACCATTTTGTAATTTTTATTTCTCCCTTTGATTTTTCTCTTTCTTCTAAGCACTACTGATACAGTGCAGGTATTTTGAAATCCATTTGTTATACCTTCTGTGGCAAAGAACAAAAAGAATTCCTTATTGTTTCCCAGGGAAGTAGAGAAGAATTCAACAAAAATTCACTCCATTGTGATCATAACATTCTTGAGGCAGTGTTCCAGAAGGGAATTATTTTATTTTGTATTACCAAACACCAAACATGTTTTGGGGGCAGGGGAGTGGGAAGCTAAAGCTAATTGCATTTCCCATCGACGGCAGCATTAGCCTAAAACAAACTTCGGTTTGAAAATGAATCGAAATCACAAACTAACAAAAACCAGGTCTTTGTTAACATTCAAAGGGTGAATTAATAATCATTATTGCTACTATTTAAACAAATTACACCTAAATCTTCTGTTACGCAAGAGATCTCTACTGTTTACTTTTTCTGCTTTCTCACCAGCAAAGCGGCCTCTGGTTTGACAGAGCAGATTTTCTGGTATTACAATGCTTTTATCCTAGTTTTAACACCTTGTCTGGATTCCTCTTGAGAATTAACTGATACTGCATTCGCAGGGAAAATGAGAGGGAATTTTTAAGTGGCCCCCATAACTGAAAACTGAATCCAACAGAAACAACCCTCCCTTCTTTAAACACCACTAGTTTACAATACACAATTAAAAAAAAAAAAAAAAGTACAAATGAGCTAATAATTTGACCAAATTATGCATCTGTTTTGTCTTAAAAATAGAAATCTAATTAGCAAGATAATCTATTTACCGAACTATTAACTACCCTTCTGATAAATAAGGAAGCAGCTGTGGACTATGTTTAACCAGGAGTGAGGGAGGTGGGGCTAAGTGTCTGGCTTTCATTGTCTACTTCACATTATCCAAACCTGAGAGAGACTTTTCCAGAGTTCATAAGCTTTGTCTCCTAATACAGTCTGGAATCCTTAGAGCTTGCTAAAATTTAGAATTACTTCTTCTGAAAGGCGTCAGTTTATCAAACCATGCAGGCTACATCTCATTTTCATACTGATTTCAGTACCTGCTTCATTCCAGAGAAACTGGATAAATTAAAACACACTCACACCTGCTTTATCGTATCTTGTTCTCAAAGCTTAAAAATAAGATTTTTGTGGATTTGGAGGCTTCAAATGATTTAAGGGGATTTATGTCTTGGTATGCTTTTTAGAAGAGTTACAGTAAACTCATTTTCTTTCAATATACAATTGATATTGTGTGTACCGCACCTGTGTGTGTGTGTGCGCGCGCGCATATATATGAACACAACTATCAACGTTTGCTAACTCCATCTTCAAGTTTTATGTTGAAAGGATATGAATAATCTCAACACAGATATATGTGTGTATGTGTTTGTGACTGAATGAGTGTGTGTCTATGCGTGTGACAGAGAGAGAGGCAGAGAGCACGACGGCGCAAGCACATGGTCATGCATCTTTTACTCATCTCATCCAAACAGACATCTAACTACAGTCCTAACTCAAGAAATAAATTGCATTGATCTGTTATTTATAATGGGGCAATCTTGAGTTTTTAGTGGGACGAGATACCAAAGGGAAATTACATCATTGCCAGTAAACTTCTCCCCCACCCTGCTTTCGGTAATTTTTCCCACCTCTTCCTTTCAATGTGCAATGCTAAGACAGTTCACAATTAAGAGAAATATATATCTATGGTACCCATTATGTGTTTCTAGCACCTAATAAGTGTACCATTAGTAAGTTAAAAATTAGTTATGAAATTCATACTAACATTCTGCCATTTCATTCAGGCATTGTTCTATCCTGATCCAAATGTCAGTTTCTGAGGCAGAAGCTAAAAAGGCCCAAAACGTGGAATTTACTAAGTTCATAAAATCAGCCTGGTTTTTGAAACAATTGGAAATCCTGATTCCACATTTACATTTCCATGCTATCCCTGCAATGAGATTTCTAACTGAAAAATCAGTAGGACTGGGATGGGTTCTGCACAACTCCACAATCTGAGATATTTTTTCTGAGAACCAGAAGACTGAATTTCTACCTGAACTCTGTTTTCTGGGGACCTGAATGCACATAAGTGAGAGAGGCAAGGCATTTCGTCCGGCAGCAAAAGAACATTAGACATTAGACACCTGCTTGTCATGCTGCATTTAAATTCTTTTTTATGTATTAAAAACAAAAACAAAAACAACAACTTAAATTTTCCTGTTCTAGACTGATCTTTCTACTCATAAAATTCTTGGAAAAGCAACAGCAGTCTACATGCACACCTGAAGGCAGCTGATTCTGAATGTGACTCCCTTTCCTTGTGACCTGAGTCTTATTCTTGTTACCCCCAGTGTGGCCAGGCCTGAGGATTCCAAGGAGAGCTTATGCTTCAAGCACCCTTTGTCACATGTCACCGTGCTCTGCTAACTGCCCTAATCTGACCATTGAATTTGACCCAAAGGGTGACAGGGGTGGCAAATTCCATTCACTGGTCCCAGGAGACATCCAACATGGATGTTTTGCCCTAACAAAATAATGCTTCCAAACGTTTTAAAATTGATACCTGGAAAGTAAGTATAATAGCACCTGTTTTCTCAAAGTTGACCGATGAAATGGACTGCTTATTTGAATCTTTTTAATTTAGATTTTACCTAAATCACAGCACATTTTATAAGAGCTCACTGAGCTCCATTCTCCGTGTTGCATGTCACTAGAGGTCACTAGAGGTCACAACAAGGTCACTAGGCTATTCTGAAAATATTACTCAATATAAATGCATCCAGATTTCAGAGTTTCAAACATTGTTCTTAGAACATTAGCCAACATGACCTGAATTCATCACAGCGAACAACCTCCTTCTCCCTCCAAGGGTGACCAAAACGCCTATACCAAGGAGTCTCACCTGCTCTCTGAAATAGCCCTTGTCCCTGTCATGAAAGTGATGGAACTGTGACATATCAGAGCCATTTTCCAATACAGCCCAAACTAGGCGGTCCCCTCCAAGGCTGCAATAACTTTTTCCCCCCATCTACTCGCCAGCCCTTGGACTGCAATCTCTCCTGCATAGACCAGCTATGTTAATCAGTTTATGATGACTCATGGCAACCCCACATCCAAAGCCAATCCGAGGACCAGATGGTGACGGGGCATCCTACAGAACTGAGGATCTCACCGGCCTGGCAGACAGAGGGGACCCCAGGCTCATCAGCGAGAAGAGGGTAGAGGAGGGGCTCTTGCTCCTAGGGGCAGGTCTGGGGCTTCTCCCACATTAAAGAGGCTGGGGGTGGGGCCAGAACCAGATTTTCTCTTTCTGTATACCGGGCTTCATCCTCTAGTCACAGAAATGCTTAATGTAGCTTTTCAGAAAAATGAGGACAGATGATCAAAAAAAGCGATAAATGGGGGACTGCATTCCACATAGTTGTTTATAACAAACTAAATCTAAACTCCTATACTGAGAGTTGGAATAAAAAGGGGAGGGGGTGGGAAATGTATGCAGGCAACAGGGAGTTAAGTAAATAAATTTTTTCTTTTCTTTGTCGATGTGTTTAGTTCTCTTCCTGCCAAGATTCATCTCACTCTGCTATCTTGTGAGAGACACATATGGTGCAGTGAAATTGCCATCCAAGAAAGCATGTCCCAGCCTGTTGAGACATCATCAAATAAGATTAAAGCAAAGTAAAAATAAAAAGATAGAATGATTTTTTTTTTCTTTTCCTTGTACAGAGAACGTCTGATGAAAGCCACAGAGGTACTTGAATTGCTTCTAAAGGTTTTGTAGCCATATCTTTACTTTGGATGGTTAAGAAAGAGCCAGGAATAACACGACAATATCTTCTTTTCTTTCTCTAAGTTAGCGGGTTGGAGGGGGGGATCTGCTTCTAATAACCCAGATGTATATGAATAAAATACAATATTGCCTTCGGCACTTCTCTTGCAAATAGCATTTAAACATGCTGTAGACAGACTTCAGTCTTCACTTCCGATCCTTCCCCCTGGATTCTACAGATTAAAACTTTTCATGGTGACAGAGAATAAAACTTATATTTTTGTGTTACTGTATCCAGATCCTTTTTATGGCAGAGTATTGCTAATTTCTTGCCTTTAAGACCTCAATAGGGGAAGGACTGAGTTTCATCTTCACCCAAGTGGTGGTCAGGTTTCCTTCCTATTGTTGACACTCAGGGGACAGGGGATAGACAGGGTTCTAACTACCTGTCCTAACCAGCACCCCCTTGGAGAAGCATAAAAGGCACGGTGCTTGCCTGTGAAGGCATGGGCTTATCAATTCTCATCAGCTGTGTACAGGACAACACTTCAGGTATGATATGCCAGGAAATTACAAATGTGTTGGCCATTCACCAGAGTGTCCCCAGTACCTGGCCATACCAGACAGTGCAGTCATGGGTTGGCTAGATTAATATCATGGCCACCTCCAGAAGGCGGCATCGTTTTCATCCAGATTCCCCCTAGATGGAGACTGGTAAGAATATCAAATTCCTTACTCTGTGCATTTTTACTTTAAGAACCTGCTGGCCCTGAGTGAATTTATGATGGGGGTAGGAAAGAGGGGAAATCCACATGCTACTTCCTTTAAGTCTCTTTTCTAGAACATGCAAAGCATTTCTTATTTTTCAGGGGCTTTCTTCCCCTTCCCTCCCCAAGTGGGATTTCAGGAAGTACTGTCAATTATTTGAAAGGATGCAGTTAGGAGGTAAACAATAGCATGCTTCACATCAGAGGTGGGGCCCAAAGCCAGGCTTTGAAATTAAAATAAATTTTTTTTAAAGTGTCTGGAGAGGAAGGGTGGCAGGCAGTGAAGGTCCCTTTCTTTACTGCAAACACACTGTTCTCTGTGATAGGAAGTCAGTTTGCATTCAGAAGCAGAAATGAGAAAGCAGCCTATGCATTTGTTTGCAAACTGTCCTAGGTAAGGAGCCCTAGGTTTACAAAATCTTGTTTCGGATGCGTGGCCTTAATTGGACCTCTGGAAAGCAACAATGCATCAGTAGAAGAGATTATCACCGGCCTTAATAAGCTGTTGTTGGCTTTCATAACAGCCACGGCCTAAACGAGGCACACTGGGCCCAGAGACGGACTCACCAATTGCCTGGAGCAAGGATTAAAGAAACAAGGATGCGAAGGAAGGAAAGAAAGAAGTGGGGAGGGGCAGTGCAAGAAACAGGGGCTCATGTGAAATCGCTTCCATATTAACCTTCTTCCCTTCTGACAATGGTCAAGTTCTGATTCCAAACACAAATTATCTCCAATTACTTCAAAAGAGGAGGTCAGAGAGTTGTCATTTACCCTTCACCATCTGTTCGCCTCAAAAGAAAGCTGCACAGACCGCCATGCTAACCTCGACTTTCCCTTCCTGCTCTGGATGGGCACCAAGGATGGAGGCACAGTGTTCTCTGGAGAGAAACCTACCAGGGTTTTCTTCAGGATGAGAAGCAAGGTAGGCAGGAAAAAGGGTAGAAAGACAGGAAAGAAGGGATGGAGGGAACAGAGGAAGGTGTTCTGAGAGGGAATTTCGTTCAGACTGGGGTGATGTCTAGCGGTGAATGGGGGGGTTTACACGCCCCTCCGGATCCTCCTTGCTGCACGTCCTCCACTGGGGGATTTTTTTAAAGGCAAGACTGGCTTTAAGACGGTCCCAGTGAACTAACACAGCTGGTGGATCGAGGATGGCCGGTAACAAAGGAGGGCCCACAGCATGGCCGACCCTCTCACCTCGTCGGCTGGAGCAGAAAGCCAACCATTAGGAAAACAAATGCTACTGAGCTGTCCAGAAGGTAGGAAATATCCAGTGAACAAAGGTTTTCTGACACAATCAAAGAAGCAAGACCGTAAGGCAGAGAGAAATGGGGCTTTGGGAAAATAAACAATCTGCTAGTACTGTACTATCTGATAGACAGTTTGTGGGCTGGAAAAACAATTAACAACAATTTTCCCACTATATGAAAAACTATACTATTTGGGATCACACTATTTGGGATGACCAGGCAGAGACCAAAGCTATTCTGGAATCTCTCAGTGGAGATGTAACACGCCAGTCCGTATCAAAGCAATTATAGCTAAGAAAACCAAATTTAATCATCCAAAGTGGTTCTTAATGGGCATTCCTTCCTTCGGGAAACTGAGAGTTAAAGGAATGAGAACACAAATTTATGAAGATGTCCCAAAACAAGGCCAAAAGGACTGGCACGAAAAATAGCTTCCCAATAGGCCATGGTGAAATAACAGGGTGAAAATTTCTAAATGCCTTTCATTTTATGGGAGAGTTCTAGTGTTTCTATCCAGATACATTATATTATTTCCACTACCTCTGATCTTTATTTTCCATTTTACAGCCCACTGAATAACAGGTTTCTTCAAGAGGGAAAGAAAGAAAACAGACCCTCTATAAATGAGGACAACTTTGCCTCATAAACAGTTTGTGTGTTCAGAGAGCAAAGGCACCTGGAACTTTCTAAAAGAAAGCACTTCCAAATACCAGCACCATGTGGTGGTAGGGTAATTCTTCCGCTTGTCAAACAGTATTGAAGCTCGGGATTTTTTACCACAATGCCTGGAGTTGCTGCTAGGGCCTCTTATTTCTCATTGCAAAAGCAGATGGGGACACACAGAAAGCTGCGGTGCTCTTCATGGCAGTGGTGGGCATGAGGATGAGCTGGTGGCTGGTGACACCTCTGGGAAGGGGTGAACCCCAAAACTCTGAGGACGAGCTCCATATTCATGCACCTCTCCCTGCACACAGAAGAAAATGTCTCTACTTCTCTTTCCCCTCCTGTCCCCTGCCGTCCTCGACCCCGATTCCAAATATAATTCAAGGGCTCTATTGGCCGGTTACTGACAGACGGTGAATCTAACTGATGGAAATAGCTGTGTGACATAGGGCCTTAAGGAATTATCCTCTTTCTGCTCTTCTCTCAAGTCTGTGCATCCTTCCAAGTTCAACTAAGGAGATAGTGGACCTCCTAATGAATTGTCACAAGAGTCAAGAAGGGAAATGGAGACACACGTGCTTCTCCCAGATCTACATGTGGCGTCTCCTTCAAGCAGCTGTGTCTGACCAGCAGCTTTCCTCCCATCCCATGGTTACTTGCTGGCTACTGCAAATACTCCATGTTGGAAACAAACATAGAATTATGAAGAAAACATGGCAGAACTTCTCAATAAAAAGACCTTTGGCAAATTCTGGCTCTCCTCACTTCCTCTCTCCACCATGAAGGGATGCAAGACCAGTGAGAAAATTGTTTGGAAGAAGCATCTGGATCTGATTAACTGACGAGCAGGAGCATCTGCAAACTTGTCAGGACTGAGCCCCTGACAAAGTCTTGTGTGCAGGTCTGTGCTCAGAAAGGGAACCAAGTGTCACATCTCATAAGACAAATGTTATCTGTTCCTCATCCGGGATGCTTGTTATTAGATGTTGGGCTTCATAGAGGAACTCAAAAGGCTGGTTTCATTTGACATTTCATCCATGAAAGACCTGAGGGTAGGGGAGAACCCAGAGCTATGATGATTGGAGGCTGGTCTGTCAAGTTCTCTCCCTTCTCTCCCTGTTTTGCTCTCCCTTGTTTTCTAGTGACTGGTTTTCACACCAAATGTTAAATAAGTCACAAGATGCTGATGATTTCCCAATTACAGAAATTTTTTCAGGGCCTATTTCAGGGACCACAGATGTGCCAAAGATCTTCGGTTTATAATCTCTAAGTAAATATCACACTAAAAAAACAAGATCACTCTCCTTCCCCCTCCTGCATACAAGGAGCAGAGGAAACAAAAACAGCACCCCTTAATAGACCTGTCAGTGCTCCGACTGGTTGCTAAGTCCTTTCAAAAGTCAACGCCATTTTTTCATCAAGACATTGACAGGGCTGATTTTTAAAATGCTTTTTTGGAAGCCAAATTTCCCACTGATTTCATGCTTGCTCTCTGCATTTATGATTCTGGAGTTCTGTTCTTATGTTACTTCATCAAGTCAGTATTTCACAAAGCCTCAATCATCATTGCTACTATCTTAATTGCCAGGAATGGGCTTAGAGTGGGTCCAGGTCAGAAGGATAAAATCTTTGGGGAATAATAGGTGCGAAGACAGCAGCCCTGGTTGGGCGTTCAGTTGTAGTCTCTGAACTCTACTTGGATCAACAGTATATGGTATATATGGACACTGTCTGTAATTTAAAAATAAGGTCCCCATCACCAGGAGATGGGAAGGTGACATGTCTATGATATGACCTTTGAAATTTCACTTGTGTGAGTTGTTTCTACTCCATGGTTCATTAGGTCAGAGGCAGAACAAGTTAAAAATACTCCATGAGACTGGAAGTGTGACTCTGTCCCTTATTTGAAATACAGAGACCTCAAAGTTTTGATTGACTAGGCAAAATAGTAGGAAATCACCAGAGAAAAGGTATAAGCAGAATCTAAATCTCTCCCTAATTAGGATCAATAAATGATCTATGTATTTATTTGTATTATGTATCATATGTATTATATATATATGTATTATAAATGCAGCATGTATTATGTATGCAGGTAACATACTAAAATATTTAGTATAAAATATGTGGTATACGTGTATCCAAACATGGGATATACTTATACTAAAAAAAAAAAAAGGAATTGTTTACCTGAAATTCAAATTTACCTGGACGCTCTGTGCTCTTATTTGCTAAATTTGACAATCCCACAACATATTTGCACCAATTCGATTTCCAGAGGCAGGAGACAGGAGTTCTAGAATTTTCTACCAACAGTAGCTATTAGGCAGGTAATATGTTTCAATTTCTACACATATACAGATGGGAACTATGTGATAAGGTCATTCTTCATGAAACATCTGAATATTTGAGCTGTTCTTTATTTTTTAGAAAAATCAGTTTTACCACTTTCACTATAGATAGAATTGCCTAAATCACCAGAAATAAAAGAACTGTTTCTAAATGATAGGCCTTAGGAAAGATACACAGATAACCAGGGCTAAAATCTTGCATATCACAATTAATTAGATCAAACCCTTAAAAACCGACTAGTTGCTTTAGCTTCAAAACACTTCACCATATTTTGTCGTAGTCTGTACTTAGAAACTGAGTGCAGGGGTAATGGAAATCTCAAATTTCTCCTAACCAGGTTGAATTATCACAAATTTAGAATTTATCAAATACAAAATAATTAAGGTTTATTATTCTTATATTTTATTCAAGATGACTAATTTCCCCCCAGTGATTGCTTTCTCTTTTCCCTTCAGTTCATAAGAAAATCTCATTACCTAAAATGGGCTTATTCTTGAAAAGGAAACAAAAATGCCAAATTCTATGATACAAATGCGAAACAGAAGTTGACTCTCATTGTCCAGGCCCTCCCAGTGTCTTTGAGCCATCTCTGTGGGCTCTAGAATCACTGAGGTGGGTTGGTGAGAGCTCCTCTGCACCTGCAGCAGAAATGAAAAACAAGTTTCCTGAACTCACCCAGGTTCCCCATCCATTCATTGCCTTTTTTGAGCAAAATCAAAATCTCTAGAGCCAACTCTTTCGATAAGAATGGATGGAGTTTTAAGCATCCAAATGGGATATCATCATTAATGTCCCTTCTCAAAGATGGTCTGGTAAATTCACCTACTGAAGCACAATATTTGGGAGATCTACTATTGGGGCCTGGGGCAGGCTGCCCCAAAATGGGCCACTTCCCTGGGTCCCTACACTATTTTAGATCTGAATATTCCCTAGGATCTGCCAGGATAGCCCATTTTAGGAATTTCTCTGTTAGCAGCATCACTAAAATATTCTATGGTGAAGGCTATGCCCCTGCAGGTCTGAAATGCAGTGTCAGGACCATCGGCATCTAGGAAGAGGCCATGAGAAACATCTTTATTCACTTATCTCACCAGGGTAGATAAAGAAGGTGTGTCCCTTTTCAAAGATGGCTTTAAAATGACAACGAGAGGGTCAAATCACAATAAACAAAATGATTTAAGTACAGGCAAATCCAACACATCTGTGTTTTTAACAGCCTTTCTGTGAAACTGGTCCTATTTATTAGTAGTGAAATACAAACCATGTTATCAAGAATCTTAAGGAACTAGATTGCTGTTAAGTGATACTTCAGAATCCACCCCCCTAGCAAAGCTACTGTACCATTATAGAAAAGATAAGCAGAAAATCCTGGCCTCCATTTAAGAAGACCTCCGCCTGAAACACTGTATACTATTCAGTTGCAGTCCTAATGCCAGTGATTCAAAATACTGCTCTGGAAAATTTCAGTTAACCAGCAGTACCCAGAGGCTTTACAAATGAAGGCGAAGACCAAGACTTGGTCGATGGAGGGGATGTAAAAGAGGGTGATTAGCCTCTGAATGGGCAATCCTAAAGATCCAATTCTCACATGTGTTAATGTCACACGTGATAATCTACGATATTAGGGGTTGTGACTAGTTACTTCCTGATTCCATGTTGAGTGAAACAGCAATAATCTAAGTATAATATCGGTCCCAACCCACCTCCCACCCTCCATCCTGTTGTTTCCCACCCCTGGTTGCAGAAAGCAATTGATTTCCCCCTGGAAAAGGTCATGCACCCAGGCTTCAGTTCTTAGTCTGTTCTGTTTTTGAGTCCTAGGATTGGTTTTTGCAAGAGCAAAAAAAAAAACATTTTAAAGGTATAGATACTATCCTAAAAGAGCTTATCTCTAGGTAGGAAGACAAAACACCCCAAAAGAAATGACAAAGCACTGTGTCAAAAACCCCAAAATTAAATCCTCAAGTAACTCAACAAAATTTTTTACAGTAATAAAGCAAGTGGATGAGGTTCTTCAAAGAAGTCATTAACTATAATCCAAAAAAAGACACATAATATTAGGGATAGATAGGCCAAGGGCAAAGTCTAACAGAGCTTGTTTATAAGTCAGAACATGGTTTTAACACTTGGTCATGGCTGTGACTAGGGTAAGCCAAGAATGTACTTCCTACCTGGTCACAAGTCCCCATCTGTAAGTCCTGAAGACCCTTGACCTCTGACTTCCACCTCTCCCCATCCTGAGTCAGTGGGATCTAAACCTGGCAATGTGTCGTCATCCCAACCCTCACTCTCCACAACAGCCCAGCTTCCCTGGATCAAGGTCTTGGTATGTGCAGGCCTACTAAGCCCAGCTTCTTCTCACTCACTGGAAACACCACTCCACCCTGTACCTTGGTCTACAACCAAGTTAGTGTCCTACAGTAACTAGACCCTGCCGAATCTTCATTACTGCCAACCCTTGGTTTCATCCCCTTAAAGATAGGATGTACTCCCTCTATCCTTAGATTATACTGACTATCCCACCACTTGAAGATATGAGTTCCAACATCATTACATTTGACTATGGCTGTTGCCACTATGGCAAGTCTCTGGCTCCTATACTTCCTCCTTTCGACCAGTCTGCTTCCGTCACCAACCCAACTAGTTTAAACTCAATACAAACAAGGGCGTGGACTAGACCCAGCCCTCTGTAGCACTCCACCATCAGGCCCTCTGTCCAACCCATGGCATCAGACCTTCGACTGGGTATGTTTTCTAGCTTAATCCATTCTTAAACCCCATTCTTCAGAATGGTACTGCTGAGGTCTCTCTGTGTCTGGTTGTCAGGTTTGCTCAGGTTATTAGAATTAGCAGTTTCTCCCACATGTATCATCTTCACATATGGTGTTAAATACTGGTAGCTAAGCAATGTATTTAACTTTGGAGTCCCTCTTTGTTCTCTTAGGAGAAAAATACTGTAATTGATGGGTTTGATGATGCCTCTCAGTTGCCATGCATCCCATGTAGTAGAAAACCATCTACTATCAAACATTTGCCATCCGGTGCTAATTCTTAGAAGTAGTGAGGACCATGGATAGTTTATTCAATTTTACTTTGTTGTCACATTGATGGCATTGGGAAGAAAATGCCAATGAGTCCTTCAGTGATCCATTTTATAATATAGAACTCAAAAATTCAAGAGTAGTATCTTGGACACAAGGTGGTGCTAAGGAGTAAAAAATTTAACTGGGGTCCTTTTCCCTAAAGGTTACCTCAAATAGTTAAGGTTTGCAGGGTACCTAATAGATACCAAAGCTTTGTCATACACATTATTTTGTTTCTCTCTCATAACCTGGGGGAGAGTATGCTAGTCTCACTTGGTATAGATAATGAAAATAAGGGTGCTAAGGTTTAAATGACTTGTCCAAAATCACCCAGACCAGTCCAGACCTTCCTTCCAAATCTAGGTTTAGTGCTCATCTACACTATCACACAGGTCGGCCCCTCTTCCAGGCAAACATATTCTCCAAGTTGACGACCATCAGCATCTGCCAAGTGGGGGAGTTCTGAATGCACAATAACAACCCAGGCTGTGTGCCTAACTTGCAAATGCTATAATGGGGAAAGGTGGGGCCTTGGTGAATCTCTCTGTGGGCTCGGGATTCCTTGGCTAAATTCTAGGGCATAAGTGTAATTTTTGGCACCTAGGAGAAATGGGTAGAATTTGTACCCAGTTGGGTAAAAGATCCCTTGTGGAAGCTTCCAACTCAATCAGCAGCCATGGCAATTCCAGACAGGGGTTAGCCTGGGACTCCTGGGACACCTTCTCCTGATACCAGCTGCAGATCTGTTTTGGAATGCCAGAGGGCCCTGGGTCCTGGTAATACCTTAATAGCCATGTCCCATAAAAGCTAGAACAAGAGGACTCTGCAGATGGCAGATGAAAATCAGATTTATCTCCTATTTATCTGTATTTATGAGGATCAGCTCCTGTTGAGCTTAAAATATGCAAAACGGCTGCTGTATTTCAGGGTGATATTAGTTTCGGAGGGCTGCCATAACACATTGTCAGAGAGTTGGTGTTTTTAAACAATATAAATTTATCATCTCATAGTTGTGGAAGTCAGAAAAGGCCAACATCAAGGTGCTAGCAGGGTTGGTTCCTTCTGGAGGCTCTGATGGAGAATCCTTTCCGTGCCTCTCTCCTGGCTTCTGGTGGTTCCAGCAATCCTTGGCATTCCTTGGCTTGTAGATGCATCACTCCCATCTCTACCTTTGTCTCTGCATGGCTTTCCCCTGTGTTTCTCTATGAGTTATATCTCCTCTTTTTTTCTTATAAGAATGCTAATCACTGGATTTAGTGCCCATCCTAAACCCAGGACAATTTCACCTTGAGATCTTTAACTAATAAAATCTACAAAGATCTTATTTCCAAGGGAGATCACATTCTGAGTATCTGGGTGGACATGAATTTTGGGAGGATGCTATTCAACCCACCATACTGGGAAATCTATTTCAAGCGCTTATAATTTTTCTTCCTTTGAACTAATTCTCCATGTTTAACTGAAGCCCAATTTCTCTTGCCCTGCACTCGAAGAAGATGGAAAACTGTTAGTCACTGTCATCCCTAATTTCCTCATTTACCTTCTTTGGGACCTTCTGCAGGTGCTTCCTCTAGCCTCTACCAGGATAAAACCAGCCATCTTCAGCCACGTTTTCTCAAAACAGAACATTCTCGTATGCCAAGGTCATTCCATTGGATCAATGTCCACTCCAGTGTCTTCTTTTTCTTCAGATCCCACGGTACTTATTCAACAGGAACGGAAAGATAGAAAATGCCTTTCAAAGTTGGAGGACGAAGATGGACAGTTACAGGCTTTGTCCATTTGTTTTGTTCCCATTCTCAGTCAGGATGTGCTTGCATATCTTCTGGCCTATACACCCCTTAATTAAGGCATGACTTACAAATCATTTCATGGCAACAGGCTGCGATGTTATATGCCTTAGAATACTTCAATAATGAGCTCTGAACAGAGCAAACTCTTTGTTTCTGTGAGAGATGCTAATTGAAGGAATTTATTTTTTTTTTCCAAAAGGACACTGAACAGAAACCTATGTACTAAGCAAAATGTAGATGATACCTCCCCTTTTATCTGCTGTTCCTTTAAACAGAAAACAAAACACAACTCCCAGCAAACCAACTGTTCTGGAAGGAAAAAGAAATAGCCTCGGTATTTGTATTCTTCAACAAAGTCAGTAAGGAAGGAAGAAAAGGTGAATGCTACACATACCATTCAAAGCACCACAGAAAATAGCCAGTTCGGTTTCTCTCAGCAGCTGGAAGGAAATGTCTCAGCAGCACCCCCCTTCCCTTTTAAATTTTTTTTTAGTTACCAAATTCCTTTATGTTTCTTTTCTTTAAAAAGTGACTTTATAGGTCATTAAACAACTATTAAAAACACAAGTGAGCAAAACCCAAAGCGTGGGCCTTTTTCCTTTGATTTTTTTTTCTGGTTTTCAGAAAAGGGTTTTGAGAGTTGGAATATTTTTGTTAATGTCTTTGTGGGCATTTAAATAGTCTTTCCATTTGTAACATCCCCCAAATAAGGCAGTTATAGGAAACCTGTCTTGCATTAGCACACCTGCTGGGCCAAAACATGAACATGTATTACCCCAAATGGGACACCTCATTTGCCAAACAGACCTGAACTTAAAATTACCTGCTTCTCTGGATTGCTACACCCGGGTTTCATCAACCTGCATGGATCTTTTCTATGTCCTCTCTTCATCCCCCCGTTGGGACAGGAAAGCAAAAGGCAAAAAAAAAAAAAAAAAAAAAGACAACGGAGGAAATTCCTCTTTCAACTCAGGTGAGTACAGGTAAGTCCCATTTACCAAGATTGTCACTAGGCTCAGGCATGGTGCAGTCCTTTCAAGTCCCAAGATCAGGCTGGCTTCAGGGTGCAAGGGTCCCCTTCACTTGCAAGTTTCTTTGAAAGTGAAATCTATCAAAGGAATCTCAAAACAAATTACATGGTAAATTACTGTCTCAGCTCTGGCCTACTCTCTCTGCCCCTCTGTTCAGCTGCCTCAGCCAAGGGTGAGCTACTGGGGAAAGGCAGCAAGATAAGCAGATTATAGAATGTCAGGAGCCTCAGGCGACTCAACTTCACAGCCAAACTTCTCCCGCCCAGGCGGTTCATCTGATTCATATGCGTAGCACGCTGTTTCAATTAATGCCCCTCTAATGACCGAAGTTTGTTCCCTAACGTGGAAGGGTAAGTAAATGGGAGTCAGGTCAGGGACCTGAAGCATGTCTGTACTCTCCTACTCTCTATCTCGAAATGCTCGGCCACAGGCTGACTTCTAAGAAAAGGAGGGGAGGGGCTGGGAAAGAGTGTAGAATTCCTTTCAGACAGAAACCGGTAATGTCACTTTCCTATTGTTATCAATGCAATTCTTTTGAGTCTTCCACAGTCTGTGGGTCCTAAGGTAGTGAGTAACAAGCCCTGATATGAAAACAGAATGCAGACAACAAATTAGCATTTTGAAAATAAAAAGCCAGGCTTTTAATCCTATTAAGATCATGGGGCTTTTTTTTAATTTCTCCCCCTCCCCTAAAAACTCTGAAAGAGATAATGATGTCCCCATTAACATAAATGCTGAAATCAGCATTTCCTTTGAAAGAAGTTGTTAATATTTGGAAATGGTCGGATTTCCAATCCAAGCTTTGATTGTTATTCTATACTAGCCGGCAAGTGCCAAGGTCACAGGGAGATTCACCTGCAGACTGAGCTAAATGAATCCACTCGGCCACAATGCATGTATAATTTAACATTCTCCTCTCAAGTACTTCCATGCATTCCTAAAAAATATTTTATTACAATAACAAATTGGTTTCAAAATCATGCATTATGTATTCTGAAATTAGGTCTGCCAGTGAGACCGGGATATACAAACATGTACACTCGCAGGCGGGGCCAGAAGTGCACACAGATGCTGTTGTCGATGCCAGGCTGGAGCTTGAGAAGAAGAATTCCGCAAGGAATCCACTGTCACTCCTTTTATTATCTTAATCTGCGTATTTGGAAAGAAAAATAGCCAACTGATCGTTTGCTGTAAATAGCAGTTAGAACCCTAATTATCCTTGTACGGTCTCCTCCCTGAGAAGGCAGAGTGTGTATCTAGTATCCTAAAAATAGGCTTGCCAGGCAGTTTTCATGAGCTTTACTTAAAAAACAAATATTCCTTGAATTTTTAAAAGTCTTCTTTTCCTGTGATCTGACACTTTCCCGGTACACGTTTTGCAGAAACTGGACTTTAACAAAGCTTCTTTGAAACATTAAAGGTAAAGATATCAAAATCACCCTTACAAATTTGTGTTAAGAAACAGACTTGCTCCGCTATAAGCTTTCTTTTTTTTTTTTTTTTTTTTAATTTGACAGACAGATCACAAGTAGGCAGAGAGGCAGGCAGAGAGAGAGAGGAGGAGGAGGCAGGCTCCCTGCTGAGCAGAGAGCCCGATGCGGGACTCGATCCCAGGACTCTGGGATCACGACCCGAGCCGAAGGCAGAGGCTTTTAACCACTGAGCCACCCAGGCGCCCTCCACTATAAGCTTTCATCAGTTACCCCAAAAAGTTAACGTATTCAGAAAAATCCTTGGGATTCCTGTCACAAACACAACCCCATATAATGTTTCCCTAATAGAAGCTTGTTTCTGCTCTTCAACTTTCATCTGAAGTTAAATACACATTGATATAGCATCTTTTACAACAGAGGGATGGCTTGCTCATGCACGAGATGTGTGTTTCCTGAGATGCCCATATACAAATCATTCAAATTAAATGCTCTTCTCATTCCTTCAGGGTTTTTTCTTTCTTTTTCTCTATTTTAGACATTAACGTCATACTGAAAAAAAGTTCAACCTCACCAAATGGCCTTAGTGAATTCTGAAAAGGCAAGATTTCCCCCCCAAAATGGTGAGTTCCATGATACAGAAGGTATCTGATTTTAAAAATGTGAGAAAGAAATTCAGGAGAATTTTGCTAGTTGAAAAGTTTCTTAGGCATGGACTTGATCTCTCTATATTAAAAGAAGAAAATACCTAGTTTATTTCAATAGGGGATTTGTTTTTCATTAACTTGCAAACTAAACATCATTGGTATGTTTCCACTGGTCTACTAACTTGGTGAATAAAACAAAAAAATTCCTAAGAGAATGACTTATAAATCTCTTTAAATTAAAATCAGTCTAATTTTTATTATAAGACCAACATCATGATACGCTTTGTATTTTTAAGGCAATGCCCAGACCAAAAAAAGTTTAATTCCCTGACAAGAGCTTTTAATAAAGACAAATCATGGGTAAAATTAGATGCTGCAGTCTTTCCTTCTTCTCAAAAAAAAAAAAAAAAAAAAATCTGCAAACATTGTGTTAAGAAGCCGTTTCTCCTTAATTTCGTTTCGATGTAGTGATATGACTAGACATATAGCTTTTCTATAGTGAAATTATAAGGAATAATTTTCTCTAATCTAATCAGTAATATCTGAAAATGGGAAATGTTAACAGCATAATTTCTGATTTCTTTTGTATTGTAATTTAGGCTGACACATTAAAGCTTTGCTTTTCAGGAGAACAATTAAGAAATTATTGATAGAAATTAAATATTACTGACAATTGAAAATGCATTTTTTTTCCTCGTTTGCTGCATCTAAAAATACCACTCCCACCTCCCATCCAAGATAATCTAAGCTAAGACAGTAGAAAAGTAAAAATGATCTAAAAAGCTTGTGGTTTTGTGCTAAACAAAAGGTGATTTATGCAAATAATAAGCAAATTCCAGACTATACATATACATATATATGTATCTATTTGAAAATCCTACAAATGCCTTAAGTTGTAATCTGCAGGCTAAATGATTAAACTCTCTCTGGGTTCATTGGCTACAAAGCTATATTCTTCGTTTTAGCTGTGGGCTATTTTAAGCTGAATACAAACTGCTTTTTTATTTGTTATTAAAGGCAGTTCAAGTCTTATGCCACCTTGTGTGTACAGTATACAAGCCAATGTACACCATTTAGGGAAATATTAAAATAGGATTAAGAATGGAAAAAAATAAAAAGCCTTCAGTGATAATTAAATTTCTTTCCCCACACTACAACAAGCAGCTACATAGCCAAATTTTCTAACAGTGATAGGAAAATCTGAAGTGGTAATTCACGACATGAATGGAAACTTGTTACAAACTTCTTTTCAAACTATGCTTAAAAAGGTGCTCCAATAACCAATATGTTTTGATGGTTAATCATAAATATGTAAACTCATATGTGAGAAAATATATAAACTCACAGACCTTCAAAATTAAATCAGTGAAAAGGACTAAATAAAATCACAAACGGGAGGCCCAGGGTTCTAGGGGAGAATGCCAGAGGTCAATGCTTTCTGATTCACGTTGTTAAGCAGAACAGGAGTTGTTAATACAAGCATCTCTTAACAGCTACCCAGGTAAGATCTGAAGAGATGGATTCCCTAATGTCCCCTAAAAAAAATAAAAGTCAACGGGAAGCATCAAATTGCTTTTGAATCCAAATACTTCTTCAGGAAACTTCTTCCTGAATTGGCAGCTCCAAGAATCCAACAGATAGCATGACAATAAGGTCGGCACAGTCAACAATCCCGGGGTGGTCTGGGGCTGCTTTATCAGGAGTGTGCCAGGAATTCCAGTTCTTCAAGAGCCGCAGGCTCAATTCAGCTGCTGTCCCCCGTCCTGTCCTGGGCCTGGACATCTGCCAGAGAATGACACCCTCTCAAGGACAGAATAAGAACAGTACCCCTGCATGCCCCCTCCCCACCCGGCTCCTCAGCCCTGAGGTCCTGGCTTCCGGAGCAGAAACTCTAAGGAGACTTCCACTTGGTCACTTCCAGCAGATCAGAAATGGAAAGGGGGGAAGAGAGGGTGCCTAACGCTGTCTGGAGCCTCTGTTCTCCATGGGCCTAATGTTGCTTGGGCCACAGAACAATCACAACAATAAAATGCAGTGTGTCCTGGGGTCCCCTCTGAAAGAATAAAACTGGAAGCCTGTCGGTCATGCTGAATACTGAACCAGAAGCTTACACGGCAGGGTTCGGTGCCTTGAGCCAGGCTGCATTCACAGGCAAGGCAGACAGATGCACGGCCTTTGACAAAGCCAAGAGATGGGCATTTCAAAAATAAAATCATCTCCCAATTACAGGGAGCCCTTCCTCCCTGGGACCCCACAGCACTCTATCAACCTAAATTGGAATCCCGTCTATCGAGCTGCCTTCAATGCAGCCACTCCAGTATAAATTGGATCAAATGCTCTCAGATTAATTCCTGGAAACCTATATTCATCTTTGTATATCTTTATTACAAAACTAGCCACAAGACCGCTCCACAATTTTCATTACCAGAACGGCTTTTGGAGCTGGATTACGCCATGGTTTATCCCTCTGTGACCCTAAACCATCTTGTTAGCCCCGTTATTGTATATTCATGCAACACACCTGAGCCCAGGATAATAAGAGAGTTATAGTGAATGAGGGGAGGGGGTGCTTTTTATTGCATCTATGTGCTGCTTTTCTGCAAGAATATTTACCCTGCAGCAGAACCCCCAGAAGTCCATACCCCATGCCCTCACTCCTTCTTGTGCCCTAGCGCCAAAGACCCTCACAGCTGACCCCAGCTGGAAGGGAAGTGAAAATAACCTGAGGACTGCCTAGCCTTCTTGGTGATGGCTGAACTTCATCGCTAAAACTGGGGCGAGAGATGGCCGTGTTCTTGGGCTTCTGTGTTCTTGTTCTTGGGTAACGGAGTGGAAATACACTGTTCTGAAACTAGGCCACAGAGAGACCGTGACCTTTTTTGGGCAAAGAGCAGGATTTTTGTCTGTAAAGGGAGGATGGAACTTTTATATGCATAAAATAGATGATGGGAATGAGGGGGAGTCAATGGTCTTGGCTGTACCTATATTTGATTAAAAATGTTTTCTTTCAGGGAAGTGTGGTTCTTAGAACACTTCTGCCACTGGTGGGTGTCAAAGGAGGTGTACTTTATAATGATGATTATAATCTATTAGATTATATTAATATCTATTTATATTATACATAACCAGAGTACCTCCAACTATTTTGTTAGAAATAAGATGGTTTTTTTTTTTTAGATTTTTTTTTCTTTTTTTATTTTTAAAGATGGGGGAAGAGAGAGAAAGAAAAAGAGAGAGAGGGGCGCCTGAGTGGCTCAGTGGGTTAAGCCTCTGCCTCTGGCTCAGGTCATGATCCCAGGGTCCTGGGATCGAGCCCCACATCGGGCTCTCTGCTCAACAGGGAGCCTGCTTCCCCTTCTCTCTCTACCTGCCTCTCTGCCTACTTGTGATCTTTCTCTCTGTCAAATAAATAAATAAAATCTTTAAAAAAAAAAAGAAAAGAAAAGAAAAAGAGAATCGTGGAGGAGGGACAGAGAGAGACTCTTAAGCAGAGTCTGCACAGAGCACAGAGCTCAACTTGGGGCTCTATCTCACAAACCTGAGATCATGACCTGAGCCAAAATCAAGAGTCAGACACCTAACTGTCTGAAACACCCAGATGCCCCCCAGATGGTTTATTTTCTACCAGCTTGGTCATTTCTCTTTCTCTCTGTCTCTCTCTCCACCTACACACATATACACAGAAATATAAGTATATACATATATACGCATAAGATATATAACTGTACCTAACACATATGTATATATACACATAATTACAGATCATTACATATTTATACACACACATATATACACATGCATGTTCTTGTGCACATATATACACACATATAATTTAGGTGTAGCTCCCTATTTCCTCTCTCTTTCTCACAGCTATAGTCTTCCCTTGCTGAGCGTTACCTCCAGTAAATCCGGACTGTTCCCTTCTTTTTCCCACACCCACCCTTCCCTTTCTCCCTTTTTTCCTCTCCTCCTTCCTCCATTTCTTTTAAAATAATGCCAGCTTGGTTCTTAAGACAGGAGGAAGAACCTAGAGGAATAATCCATTATTTATATATTCCAGGGAGACCTGAAGACTTCCTTTTCTTATTTTTTTTTTACTAACTGTGAGTTAAGTATAATGAGCCTAATTGCAGATGTGAAAAAGAAATAATGTCACTGCTTTATGGTCATGTTCTGGTTTCTTTAAACAAAAATCACCTCTTTTATTTCTCATTGCTGAAAGAAATGATGTAAGATTTCATGCACACAGATTACTACACCTGCATTGTTCTTAGACCTTAGATGCTCTCAGGAAGTGGGTCCTAACCATACCTAGTTATCAGCTCACTGGCTCCTGGGACTCATGGTGGGGCCACCCCACCATGCATCTGGGAGCGTGCTGCGTCTGCAGAACCTAGAGCCCACCCTGGACTCACTGGGTCAGAATCTGCTTTTCAACAAGATCCCCAGGTCATCTGTACGCATTTTAAAGTGTGGAAGTCCTAACAGTAGGGACTTTTAATTACTTATTTATGGACCCTTCACTTCAGACCTACTAAATCAAATTTTTTGAGATTAGAGAGCAGGAACTTCTATATCCTCGCATGGGGGTTCTTCCTGCTGTCATCCCTCTGCTCAGGTGTCTGCAGTTGGGTCTCAATAGCCCCTGCTTTTGGTATCCCTTTGTGACAGCCAGGATCCTCCATCAAGAGAAAAAAAAAATGCCATAAACAAAAATCAGAAACACCAAACACAGAGAAAGAATCATATCATAGATGAAAAAAAGATTAATATCTCTAACACACAGAAAATGCTTAAAATGAATAATAAAGAACAAACACCCCGGGGGGGGGATAAACAATATGAACAAACAATCCACAAAAGAAGAAATACAAATTGTCAATAAACAGGAGGGAATTTTTTTTTTTAAAGGAAGCCAATTCCTTAAACTGTCTCTCGGCTTCTTTACCCACACTACTCTCCTGCCTCTACCAAGCTGAATAACCACCAAAAGTCCTGATTTCTTAAGACTTGTCCTTTGTCCTGTAGGAGAATCTCCTCTGCTCTCTGCACGTTCACACCTGCCGTCTCCCACAAGGCGCCTCTGAAGACCCAGTGCCTCCCGGTGGTCTTACTTTGTATCCTCCATTGTTCTATTTCACTCTCATCTTCGTGCCCTTCATTTTAAAGCCACCATCTTATATGTGTTGTTGACTGAATGTTTGTGCCCCACCCTCCCTGCAAACTCCCAAGGGGATGGTATTAGGAAGAGGGCCTTCCGGAGGTAATTAGGATGAGATGAGGTCATGAAGGTGGAAACTATCATGAATGAAATTAGTGTCCTGAAACAAGAGAACTTTGAAAGAGTGAGTATTCCCCCACTCTGTTCTCTGCCTTGTGAGGGTATAAGGAGAAGTTGGCTGTGGGTTCTCGCCAAAACCTAACCAAACTGGCACCCTGATTTCAGACTTCCTAGTCTCCAGAACAATGGTAAATATGTTTCTGTTGTTACTAAGTTTTGTTGTCCCATTTGTTTAAAGTCTATAGGATGTTGTTACGAACTATGACAAACTTACTAACATGCTCTTTTAAATGGTGGTCAGTTTTAGGGGTGCCTGGGTGGCTCAGTGTGTTAAGGCCTCTGCCTTCGACTCAGGTCATGGTCTCAGGGTCCTGGGATCGAGCCCCGCATCGGGCTCTCTGCTTAGCGGGGAGCCTGCTTCCCTTCCTCTCTCTCTGCCTCCCTCTCTGCCTACTTGTGATCTCTGTCAAATAAATAAATAAAATCTTAGGGGGAAAAAAAAAAAAGATGGTCAGTTTTGTGGATCTGATCTTTTTTTAAACCAGACAATAGGCTTTTAGAGTTTTCCTTCCTATAGATTCCCCTTTTCCATGCTCTAGGTCACCTACCCATCACGGTGCTCTGCCCACTGCCTAACATATTATAGCTTAACCAACTTTCAGGAATCCCTTCATGACACAAGTGAAAGGAGAAAAAAACTTCAGAAAGGGTCCAAGATTCTAGCTAACTAGTCTGAAAAGGAACCTAAGAGAAATGGCATGTTCCTAGAACTATTTAAAAACCAGAGGTTCATTCTCAGAAGTTGTGTAAGGGGATGCTGGCTTAGACCTTCAGCAATTTCCCTGCTCAGGGTACATGATGATTTGTGCTCCATTTTATTGTTTCTTCTGTATGCTGATTGGTTTTGATTCATTACACAACACAGAGTCCATGAGAAAAGTCATTTTTCACGTTAACGGGCGCACGATGAAATTAGATTAAAGTTTTCTAAATTTGCAGGTAGGAAAAACATCAACACAGGACCAATAGAAGAGATCTTGAGAAAGAGAAGTAGAAGAGGGCAACATATTAAGACTTGCCTTGTCTGGGGATGTGGCTATTTCCCATTAATATGGAATGTTTGCAGGGGGTTAGCTGTGCTCCTGCCTTTGCTCTCTAATCCTGTCAGTTCCCCCCCAGAGCTTTGCTTGTCTCATCCTTTCTCTGGCCAAGGGCCTGACTGCAGGCAGGTCTGTGTCTCACTGACACTGTGGGGCTCTCAGGTGTGACCCAAGGCCCATGTGACCCAAGGCCCTGTGAGTCTATCTCACCAGAGATGCCATTCAGTAGCTCTAGGCCCCAACCAGCCCAGACCCCAATGATTGTGCTCCTTTCCCGAGCCCAGGGTAAAACATGGCAGGCTTCATGATGGCAGATGTGCACGCAAAACCTATTTTCAGGATGAATGGAAGCCAAGCCTCTTCCTCCTTCTCTGTTTCCTATTGTCTGTCTCTTCTGCCTCTTTATTTCTACCCGATGTTTTTCTTGACCACTTTCCTCAATTTTTCTAATTCTCTTTCATACTTTGCCCACTGAAATGATCATGACGCCCACGGGGAGGAAAACACAACATAGCACTACTTTTTTTTCTAAGCCTGGTTAAAAAACAATCCCCTTTTAAGCAGTGACAGCCAGGACTCCGTAATCTGTACATACAATTTAATCCTTTAAAGAATCAGCAGGGCCCACATCAATCAAGAGCCTTCATCAACTTGTAAAAACAATATTTTGATTCAATCAGATTCAAAGCCCTGAAATTCTCAGCTAATTAATGCAGGGTCACTCAGGGGCTGTGCAGTGGTGGCTGGAACCATGGTCAAATATTTACCCTTGGCTCACGCACACACACACACATGCACACACATACACACATGCCCACATCACCCAAGGATCTGAACGATGGGCAAGAAGAGATAATGCACTATGGCAGCAGTGAATTCATGTGGCACCAGTATTTGGATAAATAATTATCACAAAGAGAAGAAGGAAGAGAAATGATTCTTCCATCATCAGAGATGCACCCAGGGAAGGAAAAGTCTGTTAAAGGTAAATGGACAGTGACTAGCCAACACCCTGCTGACCGTTCTGTTTTCACATTACAGATGGCCCAAGTAGAGAGGTGTTCTGTACAGTCCTTCCTCTAAACTTTCAAAATGAAATGACAGGCTTAAAATTTCATAAGACAGCAAATTCATGCCATGGGATCTTTTCAGAAGGCCCAGCTTCTGATAAATTTGCTTTGGTTTGCACCTCAAGGCATTTCAAACCTTATATATTTATTTGGTAGAGAGGGGTGTGTGAAAGCATATGCAGAATCATACTGTATACGCTTATGCTAAGTATGACTTCTGAGTCCATACTTTATATACACGGAAAATCATATCATTTACTTACACAAGTGCAGAAAGAGAAAGCATCTGGATGCCTCCTTACTTGTAACAGACAGTGATTTGGATTTCTTCTTTTAAAACGTGGAATATAGGTAGGCAATGTGAAATGAAGTTTATGCAAGAAGTTCATGTACCGTTGTCCCTTCCTTTCTTCTTTCTTTACTTTGGCATCTCCTTTAAACTTTACAAATGGCATACTGTGATTCTAGCACAATGTTGTAGTAGATAGTTGTGTAAGACGTTATTGGGAGATACGGTCTAAAGAATATATGAGATATGGGACGCCTGGGTGGCTCAGTGGGTTAAGCCTCTGTCTTCAGCTCAGGTCATGATCTCAGGGTCCTGGGATAGAGCCCCGCATCCAGCTCTCTGATCAGCCAGCTCTCTGATCAGCAGGGAGCCTACTTCCCCCACCCCCTACCTACTCCCCCAACCCCCGTGCCTCCACCACCTACCTCTTTGCCTACTTGTGATCTCTGTCAAATAAATAAATAAATAAATAAATAAAATCTTTTAAAAAAAAAGAATATATGAGATCTGTCTGTATTATTTCTTACAACTGCATGTGAACCTGTCATTATCTCAAAATTAAAAGTTTCATTTAGGAATTCATGTATTGTATGGTTGTAGGGTAGACACATAATTGGGCAGACTTTTTCTTTTATTGTTAACGAATCACATCAGCTCATGTGCTTGCTCATTCACTCACTTTCCAACCTTCTAGAAAGTTCTACTAACAGCAAACACAAGAAAACTATTGACAGCAGTTTTTTCTTTCCTTAAGACTGAGAAATTGAGGGCTTAATTTTAAAAGTTAATTAAATAATTAAAATTAATTTTAATTTTAAAAGTTCTGAATTTCATCTTCAAGCAAGAAAAAAAGAGAATATGTATCTTTTAGGAAAAAAAATAACAGTTTAAATAATGGTCAGCACTGGACCTCCTTAAATCCTCCACATTTTTATAGCTATCACCCCATGAAATTGAGTGAATATTAGAAAAATTATCTATAAGGGGGATACAGAGTAGTTACAAACATGTTCCAGGTCAAATATCATATCTATTCCAAGTTAGGCCATGGTGGTCATGTGAGTGGTAATATGCAGACAGTGAATATGACCATTTGTTGAGCTTTCTGACTGACATTAATCACTGATTGTTGAGCAATCAGCATTGATCACCACAACAGACCAAATGAATATTGTGTCTTTACTTAAGCTCAGCATCTCACAAATAGAACAAACCGTGAATTCATAGGATAGCGCCAGGATTATTTTTTTTAAACACTCAAGCTGGTCTACCTGGGGCTATTTGATAAAACATTTGGACTGAATTAAATAGGCACTTCTGTCAGACAACTGATTTGATTGATTTTTTTTTCCCACTGTATTAACTGGTTATTTTGATTTTCTATAGACATTTAAAAGGCTTACAGAATTAGACTCCTAGAACTTCTATGCCAAAAGGGTCTTCACAGATTGCATAGTCTAGGGTTTTCCTCAAAACGTCATAGGTGTTAAATGGAAAAAAAGAAAAAAAAAAAAAAACTGAGGGGAAGGGTGTTTTCTTTAATTGTATCTGGGAAACACTAAGCTCAAGATGTTCAATTGTTGTTTGATTCTTTATTTGCCAAGGAGTTCCCAAAGCCTTAAAATGCTAATATGCATTATCATTCTAAAAAGGAGAATATAATATGCAGATTCTTCTAAGCTTACATTCAACACAGAATCTTTTTTTTTTTAATTTCCACAGATCAGAATTCTAATTACCAAGTTTTGAACCACAGTGATGTATAACAAACTATTTTATAAATAGGGAAACAAACACTCAAAGAAGCAATTTGTCTTATTTAAATACTTCCTTACTTCCAAAGAAGACATGCAGAGGTCCAACAGACACATGAAAAGATGCTTGAAATCACTAATCATCAGGGAAATGTGAACTAAAGCCATGAGATATCACCTTACACTTGTCAGAATGGCTAGAATAAAAAAGACAAGAAATAACAAGTGTTGGCGAGGATTTGGAGAAAAAAGGACCCTTGTATACTGTTGGTGGAAATGTTAATTGGTGCAGCCACTGTGGAAAACAGTACGGAAATTCCTCAAAAAAGTAAAAAGAGAAATACCATATGATCCAGCAACTCCACTATGGGGTATTTCCTCAAAGAAAATGAGACAACTAATTAAAAAAGATAAAGGTATCTCTCTTTATTGCAGCATTATTTACAAAAGCCAAAATATCGAAGAAACCCAAGTGTCCATCCGTAGATAAATGGATAAAGAAGATATCTCTCTCTCTCTCTCTCTCTCTCTCACACACACACACACACACACACACACACACACACGCACACAGGAATATTACTCAGCCATAAAAAAAGAATGAGATCGTACCATTTGTGACAACATGAAGGGACCTACAGGATATTATGCTAAGTGAAATAAGTCAGACAGAGAAAGACAAATACCATATGATGTCATTTACATGTGGAATCTAAAAAACAAAATAAATGAACAAACAAACAAAACCAGAAATAGACTCTTAAATATAGAGAACAAACTGGGTTGTCAGAGGGAAGGGGGTCAGGAGAATGGGTAAAATGGGTTAATGGGAATGGGAGGGACAGGCTTCCAGGTATGGAACAAAAAAGTCACGGGGATAAAGGTATAGCACAGGGAATACTGTCAACAGTATTATAATAGTGTCGTACAGTGATAAATGGCAGATACACTTGTGCTGAATGTAGCATAACATATAGAGTTGTCAAATCACTAAGCTGGACACCTAAAACTAATGTAATATTGTGTCAACTATACTTCAATTAAAGAAAAGAAAAAAAAGGAAAAAAAAGTGCTTCCCTTACATGGAGTTAAAACAAGAATTTAGGCCTTTTAATTCCCACTCTAGCCCTTTCAACTACACCAAATGCATTTATTTTTTCTTATGAAAAAATTCAAACATGTTCAAAAGCAGAGAAAGCAGATAATAACCTCCATATTCCCATCACCTAGATGTGATGCTTCTTCAGATTTTGCTTTACCTGTCCCTTTTTTCATATGAATATGATATATATTCTCCCTGGACGATGTATAAAATACTTATATGTCACAGGTATTAAATGAAAACATTCTGTCTTTAGCATTATGAAGTACTAATTATTTCATTAGGGATCTTAAAACAGTGATTCTCTGTCTTCCCTATGTTAGTTGAAATTCTTCTGTATAAAAGAAGTTTCCCTCATTAAATGGGACTAGTTACCCAGAAATGCAATTCATATGGGAAAGATAGGATAAATGCTTACTTATTTCTTTCCTTTTAGTTACCAATTTTCAGAGCAAGAAGTTAATTCTAATGATATCCAGTTACTGATACTGGTTGCTTTTTGGTTTTTCTTTCTCTCAATCTCTCTTCCTCTCTCTTCATTTGAGTGTTGCTGGACTCAATGTGTTTCAACCAATATCATTCCTTTTTTTTTTTTTTTTTTTTTTTTTAATGCTCCTAGTGTTCCATTTATTACTGAGGGGAGCCCTTTTGTATTTCTTCTTATGTCCTTTTGACAAAATTCTTTCATCTTTGACAGTTTCTTTACTTTCTGGCACAGTAAGATATCTTGTTGTGACCTTATGTATCACCTGCCAGGCTAGAACCAGCCAACTCCTCAAGAAGCCCTAGTTCCTTTTAATGGAGAACAGTATTTAGACACCTCAATCTGGACACTGGGCATATTCATTATTTTTGGGTTACCACTACTTTTAGGCCTGTTCAGTAGACAGGATGGAGAACAACTACCTACTTGCCTTTTAAAGAAAAATTTTGTAAACAAGAGGCTTTAAACAATAGCCAGACTACTGGCCTTCTTTAAGTATATTCAAGAGAAGGAAATAGTATGCTATCATTTAAGTGCAGCTGACCAACATAGAAAATAAATTGATGGCATTAATGAGTGGTTCAATTTGGGTTTTGTACATGATTTCATATAAAATATGTTAATTCCTCCTCAAGTCTTATCTAAATCAATATTTCAACTACAGCAGTTGGGAGGCAAATTTAATAATTTCTACTCTGACAAACTGACTATATATATATAAGTAGTATAGGTCGGGGTGCTTGGGTGGCTCAGTGGGTTGAGCCTCTGCCTTCAGCTTGGGTCGTGATCTCAGGGTCCTGCAATTGAGCCCCACATCGGGTTCTCTGCTCAGCAGGGAGCCTGCTTCCTTCTCTCTCTCTGCCTGCCTCTCTGCCTGCTTGTGATCTCTCTCTCTCTCTGTCAAATATATAAATAAAATCTTAAAAAAAAATAATTAGTATGGTCTGACTCCTCTGTTCACATCTGAAATCAGACTTGTTATTTGTAGGAATAAACAACAAAATTATAAAAACTATACCACTGTTACTTTCAAAAAGTTCTTGGGGATCAAGTTAGAAATGTTTAAGTATAAGCAACAATTTTTAAGTATTATATTTAAATATTATTAATTCTATTACAAAAAATATTAAAGTTTACATCGCCATCCGTGTCTCTGATCATAAAGCTTAAAGCAAATGTTTCATTCAAAATAGTGGATTGGGAACATATATATATTCCCCCTTTCTTTCAAATTCCCTGTGAAATAAGTGAAACACTGCTTTTTAAATGAGTGATCGCATGATTATACTATGAAACCCAAACACGGATCTAGACAAGACTAGGAAATCCTGGAATATAGAAGACAAATGAAAGCATAGTTCATTGGAAAAATTAGAGTTGAACTATAGCACAAAACCCTAGAAGCAAGAATGTCTTTCCTGGACAGTTCAGGAGGAGCTCCAAGGCACAATCAATGCAAAGATTTGGCCACAGTGAAATGGGAACGCTTGTGAATATGTTCTTCACATTAGTTTTCACTCATCTTCTATGAGGTTATGTCTAATCTTCATAAACCCAAAGTTCTGATGTATCCATTCCCACAAAACCCCAAATGGACACACATTTCATTCCTACAAACTTCTAATATTCTTTACCATTAAGATACAGGAAGATAGGAAATTAAGTCTAAATCTAATAATAACTATTTATTATACAGATTTCCCATCTGGACCCAACTCTTGGCTTGGAGTGAAATCAGATGAGACATAGCAGGAGAGCTTAAGCAGCCATATAAAATCCACATGCTGAGAATTGGGGATTAGTTCCAGGTACCAAAAACCCTGCAAAGTTTCAGTCATTATTATACTGCCTTGTTTTAAGCATCGATTAACCCAAATATAAAAAGCCATGTGATTCACTTCTTGAACTAGTCTTAGAATGGAAGGGTTGAATTATAACTGCAGGGTAGTAGGGACTGTCTACAAACCACGGCTTTTCCCAGGGGGACCCTGAATTGTCTTGAAAAATACTTCTGAAAATCTCAGTATGTACTGACCATATCTGGGCTAATTAAGACCCCTTCTTCTCATCTGTTGCCATATGTGCACACTCCTTTCCCCCCAAAAAGTGAGACCATAATACATGTTCCAGCCACAAGCCCTCCCATTTGAAACAAACCTAGAAAATCTAAACAAAATATAATCTTTTTTTTTTTTTTTTAATCTACAACTAGGCTTACAAAAAGAAGAAAGGATATCTTCAGTTACCAGGAAAAAAGAATGGGCTACAAACCCGGGAGGTAAGCTCAGGAGTTGTCACTGTGGATAGGAACCGGGAACATGTTTCAAATTCAGAGACAGAAAATTATGTGCCCTGTGTCCTGGAAAGTTAACTCCCACTTCTCTTGGCATCCTCAAAGGACTCATCCTTGGTGAAAGGTAGTAGAAATAAATTCTGCCAAACTGCTCAGGGAGATAACAATGAAATTTATCTCCCCCTGGGATTTGGAGAGAGAAAAAGCTGTGCAAGAATGCCAAATCCCAGAAATTAATGTAGTACAAGATGCTTCTAGCCAGATATGTTCTAATCTGGGTGCCAAATGTCTCCAAAAAACGTAACTCACATTTCAGATTTATAAATATACCATGAAAAAAATACTTGCTTCACAAGAGAATTAACAAAATCCATCAAACAAAATATTGACTTTCTAGAACTTTTAATAGAATTCTATAGATTCTGATCAGATCCGGATGGATACTGTGATATGAGTACATATAAAATATTATAACCCTGTAAGAAAGAATAAAAAGCACAGGAAAAAAATCACCTGCTGTGAAAAATGACTGGGGAAATTGAAAACAAATTAAATAGAACTTTATGAAATTAAAAAAAAAAAACAACAACAAAATCACTTAGTCACCAATATCTAAAAACTCAAAGATCAGGTTAAAAGCAGATAAAAATAGAGCACCTGGGTGGCTCAGTGGGTTAAAGCTTCTATCTTCAGCTCAGGTCATGATCCCAGGGTCTGGGATCAAGCCCCAGATCGGGCTCTATGCTCAGCAGGGAGCCTGCTTCCCCCTCTCTCTGCCTGCTTCTCTGCCTACTCTTGATCTCTGTCTGTCAAATAAATAAAAAATCTTAAAAAAAAAAAAAAAAGTAGATAAAAATAGGTGAGAAGAGAATTAGTGAACTGGAAGATACAGCTGAAGAACTTATCCCAAGTGTAGTACAGAGAGACAAAAATATGGAAAACATAAAAAGGTGGAAAAAGTGGTTAAGAGAAATGATATTTAGAAAACGTTCTAACATTCATTTAATTGGAGTCCTGGGAGGAGAGAGAGAATTAGGCATAAGATATATTTGAAATAATGGCAGACAATTTTCCATATGCAATGGAAGTCAGAGTCATAGAGCTTAATAAAATCCAAGCAGAATAGATGACAGTAAATCTACAGTTAGATGCACCACAGTAAAATTGAGGAACAGCAAGAATGATGAAAATGTCATAAGTACATACTTTGCTTTCAGAAGAGAAACAGATTTTACAGCTGATGTTGATCAGCAACAATAGAAGTGAAAAGCCCAGAGAATAAAAATTTCAATTTATCAGGATGCCTGGGTGCCTCAGTCAGTGAAGCAGTTGCCTTCTGCTCAGGTCATGATCCTGGGGTCCTGGGATCAAGCCCTGCATCAGGCTCCCTGCTCAGCAGGCAGCCTGCTTTTTCCTCTTCCCTGCTCCTGTTCATACCCTCACTCGCTCCCTCTATCTCTCTCTCAAATAAATAAACAGAATCTTTAAAAATAATTTCAATGAATCAAGAGCAAATAACTTTAAATATGGACTTCTACAAATAGTGCAAGAAATATCTTTTAAAAATAAGGATGAAAAAAGAGTCTGCCAACATTAGGCCATTATTTAGAGACTAAAGGATATACTTTGAGCATTATGAAAATTCTTATAGGTTGAGGGGCACCTGGGTGGCTCAGTGGGTTAAAGCTTCTACCTTCGGCTCAGGTCATGATCCCAGGGTCTGGGATCGAGCCCCGCATTGGGCTCTTGCTCAGCAGGGAGCCTGCTTCCCCCACTCTCTCTGCCTGCTCCTGTGCCTACTTGTGATCTCTCTCTCTCTGTCAAATAAATGAATACAATCTTTTTTTAAAAAAATCTTAAAAAATAAAAAAATAAAGAAAATTATTACAGGTTGAAGATAAAGATGTGATAATGTGTGAAAGGCACAGGGAGTAAAGAATGTGTAGGCAAATTTAAAAAGAAACATAAATCTAAATGTATGGGTAAATCTAACAAGAACTTTAAAAGTAATGACTTGTGGTGTTAAACAGATAAAAATAATACACCGAATGTCCTCTGTATGTAGAGGGTAAATGCAGTTTAAATGTCTTAAGGTCTTGGAATGATTTAAGAGTATAGAAATATATTGGTTAATTTTAGAATTTGATTAGTTACTACATATTGTAATTAACAACAAAAATAAAAAGGAAAGAAAAAAGGAGGAGGGTATATGATTTCCACATGAGCCATGGGGGAAAAATGTGGAATAAGTACCAACTAATCCAAAAAAAGACAAGAGAGGGAAAAAATGCAGTTGACCCATCAATTGAAAATCTGCTTGTAACTTTGACTCCTGTGAAATGTAACTACTGATAGCCTACTATTCACCAGAAGCTTTAGCAATAACATAGTCAGCCAGTTAAGAGATATTTTGTATCTTTCAAGTATTATATACTATATTCTCACCATACAGTGAGAAAAAAGAAAATGTTAAGAAACTCATAAGAACGAAAATACATTCACAGTACTGTACTTTAACGGAAAAAATCTACATATAAGTAGACTAGCACAGTTCAATCCTGTATTAATCAAGAGTCTCCTCTATTTAGAAATACAAATATAAAACTAAAATAAAATAACAGAAGGTAAAAATATATATAAGGTTATAAAATACAGTATAAGGGACACAACAATACCCTGTTTATAACCACCATATTAAAACATACAGAAAAACTGAAAGTAAAAAAAAAAGGGGGGGGGAATGAAAATGAAAGCAACAGTATGAGGGAAAATGTTATGACAGCGTATGTTATTGTCAGCAAAATAGAATATAGTCAAAAATTTATTAGAAATAGAGTGCCATTTCATGAGGAAAATAAAAAAAGTTAAAATGTATATGTACTTCATGGCACAGCTTCAAACTGAATAAAGCAAAAGCTGATAGAATTACAAGGAGAAGGAAGCAAATCGACAATCACAGATGAATACTTAACTCAACCCTCTGTCTTACTGATTGGTGAAGCAGACAGAAGATCAGTCAATATACAAGATTTAAAAAACACAAAACTAAAATTGATCTAATGGCAATATTAGGTTTACCACACAAAACAGCTAGTATCAGATGAGCCAAAGATTATTTGAAATTAGCAAAACTGTTACCTAGTACATTTCTTACTGCCTCTATAGAATTTAAAACAGATATACTCTTTAATTTTCTTGGATAATCAGGCTATTTTTGCTATTGGTTATTTTTTGATCTACATCTAATCTCTAGATATTATGATGTCTTCAAAAGAATTCTAAATACTTTAAACAGAAATATATAAATTTAAGCAGACATGGTACCACTGAAAGAGGTTACAATAACAATTTTGCCTTTGGAGATGGCTCTGTTAGTTAAAGAGCTATTTGCTGGTAGTTCAGAAGCTATATTCTGGGGTTTTAAATCTCAAAGACATCAGCTTTCAAAGGTCAATTCAAAGTCCCAGTAGAAGCTGGGGCACCTGGGTGGCTCAGCTGGTTAAGTATCTGACTCTTAGTTTCAGCTCGGGTAGAGATCTCAGGGTTGTGAGATCCAACATCCCATCAGGCACCACGCTCAGCAGGGAATCTGCTTGAGATTCTCTCTCTCTCCCTGTGCACCTCCGCTGCACTCTTTCTCTCCCTGTCAAATAAATAACTAAATCTTAAAAGACACACACGAAGTCCCAGTAGAAGCTAATTCACAATTCATAATTTGAAACCTGTGACAATTACTCAACATCTGACTGCAATAGAAAAGGTTTACAAAATCACACAAGTGAGTATCCTAACTGCCTAATGATTTAAAAAAAAAAAAAACAAAAACAAACAGAGACATTCAGAAATACACATACTTTTTACTACCACAGAGACATTTTTAGGGTGAGTCACAATCCATGACAAAAATCAGCTGTGTGACCATTGCAAAGGACCCAGACAATGGCTGGCTGTGGATGACGTTCCCAAACACGCACCAAAACTTGAACTATACCAACATGGTTCTCATGACTGCATGTTGGGCTGGGAAAGTCATAATTTATTATTTTTTTAAGATCTTATTTATTTATTTGACAGAGAGAGACACAGAGAAAGAGGGAATACAAGCAGGGGGAGCGGGTGAGGGAGAAGCAGGCTTTCCACTGAGCAGAGAGCCTGATGTGGGCCTGGATCCCAGGACCCTGGGATCATGACCTGAACCGAAGGCAGCCACCTAACGACCGAGCCACCCAGGTGCCCGATGTTTCTTTCTAAAACCTGAGTTAGGGGTGCCTGGGTGGCTCAGTGGATTAAGCCTCTGCCTTCAGCTCAGATCATGATCTCAGGGTCCTGGGATCAAGCCCCACATCAGGCTCTCTGCTCAGTGGGGAGCCTGCTTCCTCCTCTCTCTCTGCCTGCCTCTCTGCCTACTTGTGATTTCTCTCTCTGCCAAATAAATAAATAAAATCTTTAAAAACAACAAAAACTCCCACCTTCTCTCTCTGCTTGCCTCTCTGCCTACTTGTGATCTCTCTCTGTGTGTCAAATAAATAAATAAAATCTTTAATTTAAAAAAAAAGATTGTGGTCTCTTAATTATCTTCAGCTAACAGGAACCAGAGTTCCTTGGAAACATAATGGAGTTCCAGGCTGGGACAGAACTATACAAAATGAACATGGGACATCTTATCATGCCAGAAAGCAAGGAGGGTGCCAATGATGACCAGGACTGTATCAAAAGGAAATGAGAACCAATTTAAAGAGATTCCCAAAACCACACGTGAGACAACATGAGCAGCATTATTATTATCAATAATAAATTTAGCCCATCTAAACATATCAATATATTAAATAAACTTCATGAACTCATAAAAATACTTTTTGATGACATTGGTCATCATTATTTTAGAAAACCAACCCTTATTTGAAAACTGGTAAATAAAGAGAAAGAATCAAATATTTGCCCTGCATTTCCTATATAAATTTTACCCATAATCAAATATTTGCTGAAGCGGTTATTTTGCTCTAAGAAATGTTCCAGCTAATAAGCAGAACGTAAATGACGGAATATTCCCATTTTGAAACCTCTGATAAATTAATAGATGAAGACAATAATCATCAATAGCTGTAATATCAAAACAAAAAAATTAGATACTGTGTCTCCTTATAGAAGTATATCTCATCCCTATAAAGATTTTATGAAAAGAAAAAAAAAATCAAGCACGCATCTAATTAAGCCTGTAGATCTAACTAAAAATTTACACCAAATAAGGGAACTAAACGTATTAAACAATAACAAGGGGATACAAAGGGCAAAGTCCAAATTGTGGGAAAATCTACAGGATTAATGATTTGGTTTCCTTAATCAATCAACTTAAAAATAAAACAAAACAAAGCAAAAATTAGAAAGTAAAGGAGAGAGAGATGGGGAATCTATAGATTAAAAAAGTGTTAAGATACATATTGATGAACGAAATGTATAAACTTAAATCTTGGTTCAAGGAAAGGGTGAAAAAATGAGACAATTAGAAAAATGAACACTAAATATTTGATGATATTAAGGAATTACTGTTAATTTTTAGATATGAAAATGATGTGATGTCCACATTTTGTAAAGAAGTCCTTAGCTTTTACAGATATATTAAGATAGTTGCAAATGGAAAGATATATATAGATATTTCCTTAGGTAAATATTTTGTCTAAAAAAATGTGGAGAAGGGGAACAGAAGGGATACAGAGGAAATAAGATATCATGCAGTGATAGTTGCTCAAAGCTGGATGCTATGTATATTAAGCCCACTGAACTACAGTTGACCCTTGAACAATGTCAGGGTCGGGAGTGTTAACCCTCCACATAGTCAAAAATCCCCATGTAACTTTTGACTCCCCAGAACTTAACTACTAATATCCTATTGTGGACCAGTACTCTTATCAATAAGATAAACAATTGATTAACATATTTTTCATATTATATGTAATATATACTGCATTCTTACAATACAATAAGCTAGAGAAAATGTTTAGAAAATCATAAGGAAGAGAAAATACACTTACAGTACTATATTGCATTTATAGAAAAAAATCCACATAAAAGTGGACACATGCAGTTCAAACTTCTTTCGTTCAAGAGTTAACTGTATTTCTTACTTTTTGTATATATTTGAAATTTGCTATAAAAAATTTTAAAAAATCATAAACAACTTTTCCTTATTATTTAGAGAAATACACTAAAATATTTATGGAGAAAATGCTATGTGGGCTGGAAATATGCCCTACAAAATAATCTAAGGGCAGGGGGAAAGTGGGTAGGGGTATAGATAAAACAAGAATGATCATGTATCAATAACTGTTGAGGTTAAATGATGAGTACATGATGATTCACTTTACTGTTCTACTTTTTCCTGTGTTTGAAGTGTTCCACAATAAAAGGGTTTATTTAAGCAAAAAATAGAAAGGAGGAAAGCAGTAAAAATAAGAGTAGGAGCAACATATGGAAACTGAAAATAAATGTGCAGTGAAATGATTCAACAAAACACCAATTTTTAATTTTTGAAATAATTAATAAAACCAGTAAACCACTGGTGGACAGAGGAAAAAACTGAAATAATTAATAAAACCAGTAAACCACTTGTGGATAGAGGAAAAAAAACAGAAAAGACAGAAAAGCAGCATTAGTAATGAAAAGAGAGATTACTTATAGATTGTACAGATGTAAGAATATAAGAGGAAAGCAAGACCAAGCTTACATCAATAAATTTGAAAATTTAGATAAACTGACAAATTCTTAGAAAAATCAAACTTACCAAAACATAATGTTTAAACGCAAACATTTTTATTTTTTATTTATTTAGTTTTTTTCAAGTAGGCTCCATACCCAGCATGGAGCCCAACATAGGGTTTGAACTCATGACCCTGAGACCAAGACCTGAGCTGAGATAAAGAATCAGACACTTAACAGACTGAGTCACCCAGGTACCCTTAAACATAAACATATGAATTGTTTATGAACATGAACATTAACAATTGAGTCCGTAATCAAAAATCCACCCACATAGAAAACTAAGGCCTTCAGTGGTTCACTAATTTATTTTCCCTGATCAGGGAACAAATATTTTAATTAATTCATGAGGCTAACAAATTTATGAGGCTAACAATGAATTAATTTTATAAGGCTAACAAAACTCAATACCAAACTCTGACCAGGACCTTGTGAGGCAGAAAAATTACAGAAAATATTACATAAAAATAAAGAGATACAAAATTCTAACTAAACTACTAATAAATCCAAACCTCTAATATATAAAAATGATAATATGCCATGCCCAAGTAGGACTGATCCCAGAGATGAAAAGTTTATTTAAGGTTAGAAAATTAATTACTATAAATCACTACATTAACAGATTAAAGAGAAAAGTATGATTGACTCAATAGATCCAAAAAAAGGATTTGATGAAATTCAACATCAATTCAATATGAAAACTTTTAGCAAAATAGAAATAGAATTATATACCCTTTGCCTGATAAAGGGGGTTTACTCTGGCAAACATCTTATTAATGGTGAAATACTGAAAGCCTTCTATTTGAAATGGAGACTAAGAAAGGATGCCCACTCCCACTGCTCCTAATCACTTTCTAGTGGAGGTCACAGAGAGTGCAAGAAGAGAAATAAAAGGTATGATTGGAGAGGCTGAAATAAAATTATTCAAATAAGATGACTGTGAAGGTAAAAAATTAAAAGGAATTCTAAAGATAAATTATCAGGAGGATTTAGCAACATTACTCTGAATCAACATGCAATAAGCAATTGCATTTCTAAATAATTCAATTATAAGTTGCAAAATTAAATTTTAAAAAGTTATTATTTGCAATAACATAACCACAAAATGTGCCTATTAATAAATCTAAACATTTATTGGAATAATTTTAAAAGATCTAAATAAATGGGGAACCATGCCACATTCATTAATGAAAAGTCTCAAGAGTGGGACACCTGGGTGGCTCAATCAGTTAAACATCTGCCTTCGGCTCAGGTCATGATCCCAGGGTCCTGGGATGGAGTCCCACATTGGGTTCCTTGCTCAGCTAGGAGCCTGCTTCTCCCTCTGCCTCTGCCATTCCCCCTGGTTGTGCACTCTTTCTCTCTCTCTCTCTGACAAATAAATAAAATCTTTAAAAAAAAAAAAAGTCTCAAGAGTGAAATAGTATCAGTTACCTCCTGGTGAATCCATAGATAACAGGCAACGTCAACAAAAGTCCTAACCAACAGGGGTTTTATTAGCTGAAATTTAGAAGAGTAATTAAAACCAAACTAAGACTGGGAAGAGAAAAGACTTGTCCCATCACAGTGTGTATAAACCTGTATCAGTTAGAACAGTGTGGTATTAGTGGACATGAGATAAACTGCCCAATAGAACGGAATGGTCTAGAAGCAGATATGGAAATGTATAACTCTAGATATGTGACAGAGGCAATACTGCAGAATCGGTGTAGACAGGAACAACTTTCCCACACGTGACACTGGGACCACGGCTACCCAAGAGGCTAACAATAAAATTGGGCCCTGTGCTAAGACCATAAACAAATACTGATAACAATAGGATACAACAACAGCATTAACAGATCAAAGTCTTATTCTTAGAGACAAAAACCCATTTCTAAATATTTCATGGCTCAAAAGAGAAACCATAATGGAACTTAGAAAATATTTAGAATCAATGATAATATTATATACCAACATGCGCAGTACATACATTTATATATAGTGTATATAAGTGTATTTAAACATAGTATATATATAGTGTATATATTTTGCAGAATGCAGAAAGAACTCCTTGGGGAAAAATTATGACTTTAAATGTGTATATTAGTAAAGATAAAGTCTAAACATTTAGGACTTAAACATCTAACTCAAGGAGTTAGAATAGCAAGGATGACAGAAATGGAGTGGCTGGAAAAGCTATGGCATTTTCCCAAAATTCAACCAGGATCAGGAAAGTTTAAGCCCACCAGTGGGTATGTTGGTTTCCCAGAGCTACTGTAACACATTACCACAAACTTGGTGGGTTAAAAGAACAGAAATTTAGTCTCCCACAGGGCTAGAAACCAGAAGTCTGAAATAAAGGTGTCAATAGTGTTGGTTCCTTCTTGAAGGCTTTGAGGCTGAATTTGTTCCATGCCTTTCCCCTGGATTCTATTGGGTAAGGCAGTTTCTTCGTTTGTGGATACATCATTCTCTTCTCTATCTTCATGACTCTTCTGCTCCATCTCCATATGTCTCAAATCTCCCTCAACTTTCTCTTATAAAGACATCAGTTTTTGGATTTAAGATGCATGCACCCTAACTCCTGAAACTAATATTACATTATGTTAACTAACTAGAATTTAAATAAAAACTTGAAAGAAAAAGAGCCCACCCTAAATTCAGGGTAATATCATCTCAAGATCCTTAATTACATTTGCAAAGACCCTATTTCCAAATGTGGTCACATTCATGGTCCTGAGGTTGGGACCTGGACATATCTTTTGGGGGCCACAACTCAATCTACTACAGTGGGTTTGGGGGGACAACTAATATGAAAAACAAAAATATTTTGTGTTTATACACCATGGTGACTAGCTCATACAAGAAACCAATTATAAGGACTGTGAGTATTGGAAAGTTACACTGATACATTGTCATTTGTTCTGGTTGATATGATTATCTATAATGGAAAGCTCAACAGAACCACAGATAAACTATTAGAACTAATAAAAATGTTCAGCACTGTGCCAGATATAAGATCAACTAAAAAAAATCAATAGCTTTCTCTACCAACAATAACCAACTAGAAACTCCAGTGAAAAACAAGATGCCATTCACAATAACATCCCAAACTAAAAAGTATCAAGTAATAAATCTAACACAAAGGACACAAAGACCCTAACAGAAACAAGTTCTAAAGTATATTAAAGGATGCAAAGTAGATCTGAACAAGAAAGGGATATATCCTATTCATGGACGTAACAATTTAGTATTGTAAAGGTATGAATTATTATAAAATGGGTCTGAAAATTCACTATAATTTCAATCAAAATTAAGTCAGGGTTTTTGAAAGATGAACAAAATTATACTTTCATTTATATCAAAGTGTAAGTAGAACAAAAAATGTGGAACTCATTCTAAGTATATCAAGATATAAAACAAAGACATGACATAGAACTGGCCCAGATGGGATACATTGTAAGAAAAAACAAGTAACCAGTGACTGTACTGTTGACTAAGTTGTTTGGGGAAACTGATTCACCAGAGGGAGAAAAATCAGGTGGATTCCTGTGTCACATCATATTCAAAAGGGACTTCCAGGAGGATTAAGAAGTATGGAATAAAAGGTAAAAACTATAACCTAGAAGAAGAAAAGGAAAGAGAAAATATCTGTGACGTTGAAAGGAGGTAGGGAAAAGAAATTAAATGGTAAAAATATTGAGGGTACGACAACATCAAATTTATGGATTCCTTTTTTTTTTTTTTTATATTTATTTGACAGTGAGAGAGAGAGCGAGAGAGGGAACACAAGCAGGGGGAGTGGGAGAGGGAGAAGCAGGCTTCCCACTGCACAGGGAGCCCAATGTGGGGCTTGACCCCAGGGTCCTGGGATCATGACCTGAGCCAAGGGCAGATGCTTAATGACTGAGCCACCCAGGTGCCCCAAATTTATGGATTTCTAATAAATGAGAACCAATGGTCTAAAACAAATGCAGATTTAATATCAAAAATTAACATTGAACAAATGAACAATGGGAAAATGATGGGAAACCAGCAGGGGTTAAAAAATGGACAAAGGATAGGACTAGGCAATTCAAGGAGGGAAAATAGCTGAATGTTTATATATGTATGAAGATACAGTCTTACTAGCAATAGGTAAAATGTATTTGAGGGGCGCCTGGGTGGCTCAGTGGGTTAAGCCTCTGCCTTCAGCTCAGGTCATGGTCTGAGTCCTGGGATGGAGCCCTGAATAGGGCTCTCTGCTCAGCGGGGAGCCTGCTTCCCCCCTCTCTCTACCTGCCTCTGTGCCTACTTGCGATTTCTCTCTCTGTCAAAGAAACAAAATTTTAAAAATCTTAAAAAAAAAAAAAAAGTATTTGAAAACAACAGTGAGATACAACATTACCCATAGGAGACTGGTAAACATTAGAAAGTGAAATTATATGGACCATAATACACTGCTGGTTGGAATGGAAGAGTGTTTCTGAAGAGCTACCCAATTGGCTTAAATATCCTTATACCCAAGTATGACTCAGCAGTCCCATTTCTTTTTTTTTTTTTTTTAAAGATTTTATTTATTTATTTGACAGAGAGCGATCACAAGTAGGCAGAGAGGCAGGCAGAGAGAGTGAGAGGGAAGCAGGCTCCCCACTGAGCAGAGAGCCCGATGCGGGACTCGATCCTAGGACCCTGAGATCATGACCTGAGCCGAAGGCAGCGGCTTAACCCACTGAGCCACCCAGGCGCCCAGCAGTCCCATTTCTTATCAAAACCCCAGGGAAGCTCTTGCATAGGTCTCCAAGGGAATATGTGTGAGAATATCTGTCCTTGGGCTTGCTTGAACAAGCAGATTTCCTCAGGATGCTTTCACTGCAAGTAATGGAGCTCATCATCTCCCCTTTCCAACACATAAATAACTTCTCCATTTGTGTCCCTCTTTCTGTCAATAACATCACCATCATTCCTGTTACCCAAGCTTGAGATTGTTTGCCTGACTATTAATCATCTCATTTATTTCTGTCTTCATTCTCCTTTTCCAGGTCAGTACATCTTATGGGCCAGATGATGGCCTCCAGTGTCCTCTCGGGGGGCCAATACTGTTTAGCCCCTAAATCCAATGGACAATGTTCAGCCCTTGTCTCACTTGACCTCTCAGCTGCAATACAAAAATTTTAACAATTCCCTTCTTGAAACACTGTTTTCCCTTGGACTCCATTCTATTCTGGTTTTCACCCTACTTTCTTAGCCATATCCCTTGGAGCCAGTGGCCTGCCCATTCCTTAACTGTTTATGCTCATATTGTTCTGGCTAGGCCTTCTTCTATTCTGATTCTACTCACACTCAATTACCATTAATATGCTGATGGCTTTGACACTGTTATCGGAGCCCAGATAGTTTGATAAATGCTAATTTGTATCTCTTTAAGAGATATAAATATACTCTGGATGGATATCTTCTCCTAAGTATCTCCCAAGAACCTCAAATTCACTTAAACCAAATACACCATCTTAACCTCACACACACATTCCACTCCCTCCACCGATCTCTAACTCACTGAATCACTGATTTGGTTGCCTTCGTGTCATGGGCACCTGTGGCACATTCTCATTCTCAAATCTGCATCCAATCAATCTGGAGTCCAATAATTATGTTTCCTAAATAGCTCTTAAACCTGGTTTCTTCTGTCTACTCCCCTTGCCACTGCTATAGACTAGGCCTGAAATGTCCCTCTCCCTGATCACTAATTTCTAATCTCTTCTCTACAAAACAGCCCCTGGGAGTTTATCTAAAATGCAATTCTCACTAAGTCATTGCCCTTAGGTTAGAGTTTATACCTGCTCCTGTCTCTCTCTAGCTTCATTTCTGAGCTCTTCCCCCCACTTCTACCCCCACTGGACTGGCCATCCCAACCCACCACCCTTCATCCTGCAGGGAAGTTCTTCTAAGTTCTTATAATGGCCCTGGCTTCCAGACCTTCAAACGTGTGGCCTGGGGCACCCTTAGGGCCTTCTTTGCCACCTGTTCCCCCCATCTCAGCTTTACCCTGTTTCATCACAATACTCAGTATCTATCATCCAGTTCTCTGTCTTCTCTATCGGACAAGAAGCTTCTAGTGGCTAGGAAACATTATTGTAACTGACCAGCATATTCTCAGATCTCCTATAAGCCTCAGAGTCCAGCAGATGATAAATAAGTGCTGCAGAAACGAATGAATGAATGTGTCCTATACACCTCTGCCATACTGATTCTACTTCAAGGATCAAGCCCAGTCTATCACCTCCTTAAAAAAAAAAAAAAAAAAAAAAGTAACTCTTCATTACATGCTGAATTAAGTTCTAATGTTTAGGCTTAAGCATTTGTGATTCCCACAATCTGCTCCAGCTGACTTTTCTGGATATTGTTCATCATCACATGTTCTATTTTTCCAGCCAACCTGAATAACTCCTAAGTTGTATGTGCCCCCATGATTCTTACCTCCCTGCCCTGATTCATGTTCTTTCCCAAACTCCCAGGACATTATCTCCACATGTCTTAGTCCTACTTATCATTTAAAATGCAATAACTATAGAGCTTGGCCTGATCATATCCTTCGGAAATGATATCCCCTTCTCTGGACTTCCACAGCATTTGACCCATACAGTTCTAACAGGCCTTATCACTTTGTATCTATAGACCATATATTTGCATTTCTCTTTTCCCACTCAGGATGGCAAGCAACTTTAGAGCAGTAAATTCATCTTTTCAAAAATCTGTATGTACTGAGATGAACCGTGCCCCCCACCCCCATTCATGTCCACCCAGACGCTCAGAGAATGGCCTTATCTTCAATATGGCCTTTGAGGACGTAATTATCTGAACTAAGATGAAGGCATATTGGATGAAGGCGGCCCTGGATCCAATGGCTCCTGTCCTTATAGGAAGGCATGTGAAATCACAGGAGAGCAAGAATGCCATGTGAAGACAACAGTATAGATTGGAGCGATAACAAACCAACGGTTGTTGGCAACTACCAGGAGTTAGGAAAGAGACGTGGAATCGATTTTTCCCTATGGCTTTCCAAGGGAGCAAGACCCTGAGGACACCTTGATTTCAGACTTCTAGCCTCCAGAAACGTGACAGAATAAATTTCTATTGTTACCTACTTTATGGTAGGTAATCTGTGACAACGGCTCTAGGAAATGAATATGCTGTGTATCCATGAGAGTTCAGTATAGCTTTACAGTGCTAATTTAAGTAACTGTTGCATGAGTTAAATGCATAAATATTGAGGCCTATACTGCCTGACTCTGAGACACAGAGTGACATTAACACTGTCATTACAGACATGTGGGATGGCCCCTATGATTCCCAGACAACTCTTCATGAGGTCATGTAGAAAGGATGAACTATTTCAAAGGCTGATTTGATATGGGAGAGGAGATTAACAGCTCTTGCTAGGTAGTCAGGGTACCCCCAAGGACCCTTGGCTCCCAGTGCAGCTCAGAAATGGGGGCAGGTAAGTCAGGATAAGGCAGATCTTTGAGGGAGGCAAGGCTTCTCTGCAGGGAGAGGGCCTAGGACACTTCAGGAAGCTCACAGACTTCTACTTTCTGCTTTCCCTGCAGCTTCCTCTTCATCAAAGCTCCCTCAGGACAAATTCTCTCGGCTTGTCCAGGTCAAGACACATCATATTTCACCCACAAAACTCACTTCATACCTGTTCTCTTCCACTGGACAAGAGCAGGACTTAAAATTCACGTTGGATTGCTAGAACACCTTTCTTGGTCATACATTTATTAGAACAGTATCTTAAAGAGTGGATTTCCCCATCACTTTCTAGTTTTTCTACAGGAGGACAAGTTTGGTCTCTATGATCTTTAAGTTCTAACGTTACCTGCTCTTGGTGTTTGACAGATTGTCATCATATGTCAGTTACCTCTCCATTAACCATATGGATATCAGACAAAAGGAAGCCACAGGTTGGATGTCAGCCACCCAGCCGGCCTCTGGGAAGTGTCCTTTTGTCAGTTGTCTGGGATGCAGAGGCGTGTTAGAGTGGATCCAAGAAAAGCCAATCTGAAACCAGGACAAGCTACATAATTTGCAGGGCCCAGTGCAAAATGAAAAACGTGGAGCTCCTTTGTTTAAAAATGATTAAAATCTCAAGGCAGTGACAGCAGTGCGTTAAGTCAGAAGCAGGGCCCTCCTGAGCAGACAGCCCATGAATCCAAACCCATCTGCAGTTGAAAACCAGATGTTCTATTTCACAAGCAAACATTAACAGCATTGGGGTTGTCAATCGCTTTGGATTTTCTCCACGACTGCTTCCTTCCATTAGTACAAGTCATCAAAAATGATGGCAAATGATTGAGAAGTATATAAATGGTTTACACAATGAATAATAAATCCAAGATTAAAATGTCATTAAAAAAGTAAAAAAAAAAACTCTAAAAATCCACTGGTGAATACCCTTCCCCTGGTATAATGAGGCTTACTTTCGGGACAGAGAAAATGAGTCCTCTCTTCAGAGAGTAGAATTTATTTTGTGAGTTCTTAAGCCTATTGATATAAATTGGCTTCTCCTGTTTGGGAAGTTTTATGCTCAGATTTTACAGCAGATGTTAGCTCTTCCCTTCTAGTTTCTGCCCCCTCCCTCCATCCCCCAATGCTCCTGGGTAAGGCTGGGAGGGCTAGTGTCACTAAATAATTGAATCAGTAAGTATATACTGAGCATCTTATTTGTTCATGGAAACATCTCAATGGTTTGTAAGAGAACCCCCAAACCTTCTTTTTATGAATGTAGGATGCCTTGCTCATGCACACCAAATGGACCAACCTCCAAATCTGTATAAAGCTGTATTAATTAAATTAGACCAAAGACCACAGACAAAGGTCTAAAGTAGGCTATTTCTAAAGGATAGCTTAGGAAGCAATCATGAGAAACCTCAGAAGAGATGGAACCTGAAAGTCTCCTAGAAATGTGAAGATGGCTGACTTTTTCTTCCCCATTCCCTCTAGGCCTGTATCACCATGTCCACCATATCTTTTGGGTCAGTGTATAAACCATGGTCTCCCATCTATTAGCATCGTGGATCTTTGAAACATATACCATTTAGTGTGTCACAGTAGCTTAGCCAAGTACCCTCACCTTACCCCTTCCGAAGGAGTAAGCATATAAACCAAATTTGATTCATCATGGAGCACCAGTGCCCTGGACCTAGGGGTTGGAACCCATTCTAACTCCAGACCTTCAAGCTATACTTAACATCTAACGTAATGCCTTACCCGGAGTGGGTTGTCAGTAAATATTTGAGGAGAACTTCAATACCATGAATGATAGCCTTTTTTTTTTTTTCCTTTTTCCAGAAAATGTTTAGTGTTCTACTAACAAATATATTTCCACTCTGGCTTTTAAGTGTTAGAAAACTCAGTTCATCTCTTGACATTGAAATATATATTACTTCGTGACATTTAATAAGTTTTCTTGTGGGATGCCTGGGTGGCTCAGTTGGTTGGGCAGCTGCCTTCGGCTCAGGTCATGATCCCAGCGTCCTGGGATCGAGTCCCACATCGGGCTCCTTGCTCTGCGGGGAGCCTGCTTCTCCCTCTGCTTCTGCCTGTGCTTGCTGTCTGCCTGTGCTTGCTCTCTCTCCCTCTCTCTCTCTCTCATAAATAAATAAAATCTTTAAAAAAAAAAAAGTTTTCTTGTACTGCTATTTAACAGTAATTTGGCACTCTGTTATAACTTGTCATGAGTTAAGTTTTACTTTTCTTTTACTTGAATTAAAATAAAACTCAATGAGGGCAGAGGTTTATGACTTTGTGTACCCCCCACTAACCCAACAGATTAGGCATTTCCTAGATACTTTCTTTGATTTCTGGTTCTGTGGCACCCCACTGTTCTCTGTTCAACTTAGTCTATTTCACCATATCTGCCCCACTAGATATTCCTTGACATATAAAGCATTTGAAAATGTATACTTTCCTATTTTTAAAAATTGACGCTATCTTGAAAATGATGTTAAGTGAAGGGAAAGAAGTTACTGAAATTGCTGCTTAGTGTAACATGGTAAAACACAGAATAAATGATCCTGGGACAAACCTCCATAGGCAGTTAAAGCAAAATACGGTCAGGAACAAAACACATTAACTTCAGGATTTAGGGGCAGAATGGGATTAGTGGGCTGTGGCCTCTTATTTTATAAGGAAACAAAGAAAATCAGAAAAGAAAAAAGTGGTCTGAAACAATTAAGGCAAAATGTTAACAATTTTAGGGGTGCCTGGGTGGCTCAGTGGGTTAAAGCCTCTGCCTTCGGCTCAGGTCATGATCCCACAGGTCCTGGAATAGAGCCCCACATCGGGCTCTCTGCTCAGCAGGGAGCCTGCTTCCACCTCTCTCTCTCTCTCCACCTGCCTCTCTGCTTACTTGTGATCTCTGCCTGTCAAATAAATAAATAAATAATCTTAAAAAAAAATTTTTTTTTTAAATGTTAACATTTTAAAATCTGAGTGGTGGGCTTTCTTACATAATCTTTTATTCCAAAACAATGTTTCAATTGCTTCAATTTGGGAAGCCACAGAAAGTATGGTCACAAAGAGAAATCTGTCTCTTGCAACACCAAGGCTGCATTTTGGTTATATGTTCAAATATAACAAAACTAGGAGCTTCTAATTTAAATTTTAACTAGGATGCAAAGACAAAGAAGCAAACACCTTCCCAATATGAAAAGCAGTCATACCCGTAAATGGAAGGGAAGAGAACCAAAGCCTTTTCCTGCAGTGGGGGTTGCCCTAATCTTCATACCATACCCCAAAGCTTTTAAGAACATTTACATTTATTTAAATCTTTCCTGTAAAACCACAGCCTCCACAAATTCCTAATTCTGAATGCTTCCATTTGGTTTTCTTCACTCTCTGGGTAAAATAATTTTAAAATATTACTATCTGATGGTTTTAAGATACCACTGAAATCAGTAAGAAAAAGAAATGAATATCCTCCCAAAAAAGGGCAAAAGCCTGAACCCAGAGCTTTCAAAGGTAATACAACTGGTTAATAAGTCCATGGAAAAATTAAATTTAATCAAAACATTGAGATATTCTTTTAAACAACTGGAGTGGGAAAGATTAGAAATAAATGAATATATGAAAGTTGGTGACAATGAGCTCTCATAGAGAGCTAAAAGGAATATAAGTTGTTACAAATTATCCAAGATCTTGAAAAGGATTTAACCCTTGAACTAGTAATCCCATTTCCAGAAATCCCTCCTAAAAAATTCATCATAACATTATTATAACAAATGGACAAACTAAAACAAATTATGTGGTCACTACTAGGAGAATGAATACGGAAATAATTACATAGTTACGGGAGGGAATATTATGCCATCAACATGCTCATTAAAAATGCCCAGGAAAAAAATCATACTACACCAGTAATTAAAATAAACAGCAAAACCGAAACCAAATATAGTATAATTTCAACACGTTAAAATTGTACATATTTACAGAAAATAAAACTAAAATGAAATGCACTGAAATAGTACCACTGGGCAGCTCTTCATAGGATTATGGATTTTTTTTTCAGATTTTATTTTTCATATTTTCCCAATTTTCTATATTGGGCTATATTTTCTTAATTCAGGAAAGGAGCAATACGTAAATCAGCCTTAAAAGAAGAAAAAAAGAATTCACTGTTCCCCCAAAAAAACATCTACCTAGGAGATTTAAAATCTAATTCACCATGAAGTTGCCTAGTTAACCCTTCCCAAGAACAGGAGTTGCTGGGTCTCCCTGCCTCTTGCTAAGCAGTATAGGAGGAGTGTTTGACCCATGTCTATGATCACCCCCAGGAATGGCCACTGCGTGGAGACAATTTCTAAAACCTCTCCTGGGGTAGACTGAGGCAGAAGAAAATTCCATGTTTCACCTGCGTGTTTCAGATCTCTGTCCAAAACCCACACACTCAACGCAGTTATTGGATCCACTTCTGGAGATTGCACCAGCCTGGTCACCAGTCAATTGCTACCTGCTTCTGAGAGCCTAACAAAGTCACACTCTACTTTAATGGCTGCTCTGGCTCTACTCTAACGAAAAAAAAAAAAAAAAACTGGCGATTTAGGTCTGAGTATTTCATCTTCAGAAAGGTCTACAGGTGGCGGATGTGGTCATTCAAATAACCTTCAAGACCCTCTTAAAATAGAACCTGTGTCTAGCAAACACTGTCTCTTCTGTTGTCTTTATTTAAAAACAGTCACAGAGGAGCTAAAAAGGAACTCCCTGACTTACCTCATGGGGCGCAGGGAACTAAATGCGATACACATTTCCCCATTATTTTAGGATACAAGGATACAAGAGAAAACTCCATCGCTGAAGGTCCGGGTTTGACTGAAACCAATTTTACGCTGGAAATCAAACACTAAACTTAAAGCAGCTAGATCCTTTCCACTTGCACCACATCCCTGTTTCTAACTTTAACCCCAAATTAAGGTAGGATTCCACGCATAACTGGCATACTTGGGTTTGTCTGGGTAAGTTAAATGGTCAAATAGTATTAGCCAAATTCCTACATGCATAGAGCCCCATACATTTTGTGCCAAATTCACGAGGGAAAAAAAGTTATCTGCTTACAGAGTCAAAAATCTATGGTTGCAGGAGGGGAGAGTGTAATATGGGGGAAAGATAAAAAACTGGTGGGTGCTGGAAAGGATGACTAGGGTTCAGCAAACATCTTCTTAAAGGGCCAGATAGTAACATTTGCAGACTTTGTGGGCCAAGAGGTGAGAACAAGGCTATTGTGTAAGTACTTAAAACCATTTAAAATACAATCATTTATATATGTAAAAACCATTTTTCTCTTACAGGGCTGGTCTTGGCACTTGGGATTCAGTTTATGGACCCCTGGTTGGGATAGTGGGTAGAGCCCCTGGCTGGAAAGAAGGGAGCTTCAGTTCTAGTTCTTTCCATGTGATTTTTTTTTTTTTTTAAGATTTTATTTATTTATTTGACAGAGACAGATCACAAGTAGGCAGAGAGGCAGAGAGAGGGGCGGGGGAAGCAGGCTCCCTGCTGAGCAGAGAGCCCGATGCGGGACTCGATCCCAGGACCCTGAGATCATGACCTGAGCCTAAGGCAGCGGCTTAACTCACTGAGCCACCCAGGTGCCCCTTTCCATGTGATTTTAATGTAAATCATTAAATCATCCCATTTCTTCTATAAAATGGGAAAAATCCTAAATATCCCTGATTATCCAACACGATTGTTTTTGAAGATCCAACAAGGAAACAAATGTGAAGGAACTATGATGAATTTTAAATGTCTACATCAACACCAGGTATTATCATTTTGAGTACTACTTTCAAGAAAACTTTAACCACACGTCATCAAGAAAAACCCAACACTAGTCCTCTCAACCAGGAATAGCCACAAACAACCCAAATGTAGCCGAATCATGTGGCCTAAAGAGTGAGAGAAGGATGAGTTGCACTAAGGGTGTGTTTCATAAGGGTGACGTGGGGGAAGTGACATTGCAATCCTCATCTAAAATGAGGAACAGAAATGGGCAAAATGTGTAGAAACTGGCTTCAAGACTCAAAGAACTTCAGTTTGTACACAAACCCCACCTATTGCCCCAATTCTCCTGTGCCCTTTTTCTTGAAGCTGACCCCATGTCTAAAACACAAGACTGTGTGGAGCTTCCTGACATGGCAAGAGAGTAGGTATAGAAGATTCTAGAGTGTGCCTGGCCTAGTAAAACTTATTCATGGTACCGCACAAAATCCATGGGGTGTTGAATTTCATTCAGCTGATTCCCTGCTTGGAAGGAACAGTACAAATACAGGCTAGGTGAGATCACTTATTTGCTCAGTTTTAGAGATTATTGAAAAGTAGAAAACAACAGCAACTTTGCATTTCATTTTGATGAAACTGAAAAAAAAAAAATTCCTCCAGAGCTAAATATTTGTTAATGCTAATATTCCGAAGCAGGCAACAACAAAATGTTTCAGATGAAATGTTTCCTTGCAGCTTTTCCTCTAGTTGAAATGACGTGGTATCAACTAATAACTAAATACATGGCAATTATCCTCCACTAGATTCATGTTCTGTCTTGAAAGGGATATAATACTTGGGGTGATTGTCAGCTTTGGTCATAAGCAGAGTTCTTGCTTTATGGCTTCAGGTTTCAGGTTTAAGAAGCATTAAAAGGTATGTTACCAAAAAAAAAAAAAAAAAGAAGAAGAAGAAAGAAAGAAAGAAAGACAAAAAGGAGAGTTTGGCCATGAAAACTGCCTGCTGAACATGCACTTAACTGGATTTATTGTGAGTATTTCTTAATTACTCTTTCTTATTCCTTAGGTTCCATGTTCCATTTATTTCCTCCTCATTACTTGTGAATGCACCCAAATTCCACAAACTACAGCAATAGCCACCTTACTTTCAATTATCCACAGACGTATCAATCTGACGTTTTCCTCCTCTCTAAATTGGCACAAATCCTTCTGGTTTTCCAGTCTTGATATGCACGAGCTGCAACTTTCATTTTGGTAGGAAAGCAGACGTTTGGAATCACTCTTATAAAATCTCTGCCTTAACGCCATTTCAGAAGTGAGAACGTAAAGACATTTGATTTGCTCATCCCTCCATCACTTGATTTCTGCATCACACAACCAATTTATTCATCATAACCACCTACAGAATGTGCATGGATAGCTCACACAGTGTTTACTCCCCGCTTGTGGAAAATAAATGATCAAGACAAATTTGAATATTTGATACTTCCTCCATTTCAAAAAATAAAAGGATCAATTTTAAGCCCTTCATTACTGTCCCTATAAGGAGCAGAAGGGAAATTGAATGGGCCGCCAACAATGAAAAGAAGTTTTCCTTTAGAATGGCCTAGATTTAATTAGAGGGTATCAAGCAGACACAACTGGAAGCACCCACATTTTTATTTTTAAATGAAAACTTAAAAAACAAAAGGGACTCAGACCATGGACTTTAACCTCAGCCACTGGAGGAATACTTAACAGGAAAACCATAGGTGATATGATGGGGAGGGGAAAAAGAGAAGGGGGGCAGAAAGAGGAGCACAGGCAAGCAGAGAGGAGGGAGGGAGAGAGGCAGGGGGGAAAGTGGGGCTACTGTTTAAAGACATCGTTGCCTATTTCAGGAATACTAAAAAGACAGGGATATGTATACTCATGGAAGAGAAATTTCTACAGATGCCAAACGACAGTGCCTACATCCCAAAATTCAAACTAAATCAAGTCAAATCATAATTTCATTCTAACCCACGGGATGGAAGAGACACACTCTTCTTAAATGACGTGGGCTATGAAAATCCCAGAGTCATGGGTTCAACCGATCATTCCAAACTGTATACATACATATTTGAAATTTGTAAATATGTACTCAGACCAGGTATGTGCGGGGAAACGATCAGGTACCTGGCTCCTGGCTGTCGCTATCACGCTGGAGTGGAGCACAGGTTTCCAAAGGGCACTGTCCCTCTTTCCTCACCATTTCAGCAAGGCCTGACAAGATCCCATGGCACTAGAGCAAATAAAAGCAGGTTTTTAATTTTTCTCAGGGAGCCCTGAACTTTGGGTTTTTCAGGGGCCTGAGTGCCCACATTTAAGAGCATCAACTTTAGAGCAAAAACTACTCAGGGATTAATGGGAAATAGTCGGGGGCTGGAAATGATGGATTCATTTTCACTCCAGAATGAAAATCTGATGCATTCACTCACAAAAGAAGATGATTTCACACCCTCATCATTGTATTTTCTTCCTGGGTGGTGGGTGCCCCTTTTTCCTCACACATGTGTGAATGTGGAATACAGAAATGCATGTTTGTCTGACTGATATCACTACATAGAAACACTGTGCACCACCCCCCCAACCGCAACTCTGCTTCTCACGATGTCCCTGGCTCTACAATGCCTCACTTTGCTGGGGATAAAAGCGCTCAAAGGCACCTTGTTGTGGTTGTTTACCCACAAGATAAACAGACTGTCACCTGAATGAAATACCACATAGAAGGATTAAACCTGTTAGTGAATTTATACAGTGATTTTTCCCATTCCTCTAATGATCCTGAAGGTATAGTACAATTCAAACAAAATTTGATTAAAAAACAACAACAACAACAGCAGCAGATACAGATGATTCATAGAATCTTCCAGTAAAAAAAAAAAAAAATAGTAGACTGGGATAGACAAGGAGAGACAAGGAGGATTATTAAATATCTTAGCAGGGAACAAATACATTTATTTTCCTAACACTGGTTTAGAATTGTATTTATTTGGTTAGAAAAAAAAAATTGGATTAGATAAATACATTCTGAATTCAAAGAATTGTCAAAAGCCAGGAGGTTGGGGAGCCAAGCGACTACATTTCAGGGCTTAGGACGGCTATCAGCTATCGCAGCCTCGGATGACAGAAAGATTCTGAGACAACCTTTCTCTGGCACCTGATGCAGCCTTTGTCAGCCGCGGCTGGAACCTCAACTCCAGCTGTCACCCTCATGCTAGGTCTAATAAATCCAGTTTAAACCTTTCTGTTTGTTTGCTGGTCTTGTTTTGTTTTCGGATGTCAGGAGGTGGGAAGAAGGTTAGAAAAACAATTTTGGCTTTTGAGTTTTTGATTGCTGTCCCTAAGGTCTGGGGTGGGGGGTGGGGAGGTGCAGGGCAGCCATTTCTTCACTCAACAAACCTTTTGGAGGCAGGGACTATGTTGGGATGGGCAAGCCGTAAATGGCCGTGGGAGAAAAAGGAGTCCCTGACTTCTGGGGGCTTATAGTCAACCCCGAAACAGACCTGGCTGAAAAACGCTTTTGGCTTGAACATTACTGATACATAGGAGAAGAAAAATCTGTTTCCCATCAAAATGTACATGTCAGAACACAATATTCACTAGTAATATTTTGCATTTGCTTTTATTCACCTCTTCCATACAAAATATGTACTGGCATGAAAAATATTAAATAAAATAATTTTAAATTTAAATAAAATTGAGCAAGATGAAATTGGGCTTCTGAAACATAAGGAGAGATCATGTTGCATACTCACTGGTCTGTACTGAAAAGTATTGAAAAGTAAAACACCTCCTAAAATTACCAATTTTACCAATTACCAATTACTTCTGATTAGAAGTTTCTGGCAATTACCAAGTTGGGATTCTCAATTACACTTCATTTAAACTGACATTTTAACATTGTATTTTGTTTAGTGATCATGTATGTATTTTGTTCTTTAATGTCTAAAACCAATTTAATAATTCATGGTTGTTTCTGTATACTATACCGCCCACACTTATTGCTTTGAAAAAAAGGCAAAATATGATCCTAAAAATGTAAATCGTTTTTTCCCTACATATTTCTACCTATCCTAGAGAACACACACTCTCCAACGCATCCATATGTATGTATAACTTCTCACAAGGGATGACAGTCTCTCCATCCTCTCACTCCATCTTTAGCTTTTTTGTGATTATAAAATAATTCGTTAACCATGCTGAAAGCAATTGTATATAACATGTTTCTTTAGTTTATAAACCGATTTGGATTTAGGTTTGTAAATATATGAGGCAAATAGCATTAATTACAAACTGAGCACGGTGGAGAATTTTTGGAAACTAAAGGCAATTAAAAATGGCATATGCATAAAAACGTTATTTGGGGAGAAATTCCTAGCTAGACTTTTTGACACTTGCAATGATTTTTTTAAAGGGCAATGTGGTGTTTTAAAATTTTAATTTAGTTAAAGAAAACTCAACCCCAAAAAGCTGCTCTATTGCATGGAAACCTCATGAGGCAAGCTTCAGTCCTGAGCAAACAAAAGCAGCTGCATTTATAAACGCTTGAAAAAAGGGTTTATAATGCAAACGCTGCTGTGACCTTAACTCCAGAGGTGCAAACAGGCGGCTGTAATAGGAAAATTATGCATTAAAATAGAATGGGGTTCACAGAATGTTTTAAGATTTCCATTTGATCATGTTTTGTAGCTTTTCCAGTTTCAAATAATAAATAAACTTATACAGTCGAATAAGAAGGAAGCTTCTCTTTCCTTGAAATACTTAAAATGGGTGAATTGTATGGCATATAAATTCTACCTCAATAAAGCTGTTTTAAAACAGAACAATGTATCTCTAGTGGGGGCAAAAAAAAAAAAAAAGAGTACAAGAGGGTGTGTGGGATGTCTTGTCATTGATTAGCAAATAAGCACTGCCTGGCGACTAGGGATTTTCAACCCATGGGGTAACTCACACACTAGTCCTAACCTTTGCAAATGTTTAGTGAAGTGAACTGCATTTTGAAAGCCCAGAAATACACATCTTAAGCACGATTTAACAGTCTGCTTCTGATAGAACTAAAAAATAAATCATTTTGGAATAATTTTCCTAAAGCTCTTGAAGGACACATAAGAACAGTGTATCCGAATCTTAAAAAACAAACACACACACACACACAAACACACACACACACACAACAGGAAGGAAGGAAGTAAAGGGAAGGGAAGGAAGGAGGGAGAGAAAAAGAATGCAAAAGAGAAAATGCAAAGAATGGCAGGGTTAAAAAGAAAAAGCAAAACTCAATAAAATGAAAAAAAAAGTCAGGGTTTAAAACAGTAAAAGAAAGCAGAAGATGAGGGGATATTTCCAGCAGAACTTTTAACCCTTTAATATTCTTGGAGGAAAAAAAAATTGTAAGAGAATAGAAAACTACCTAAAAGACCAATAAAACATCAAAGTAGAGAGTTTAATTCTATTAGATTTTGAAAAATTCATTTTGAAAAATGAAACAGAAAGTGAATCTTCACTTATATTAATGAAAATCAAAATCTTGGTTTCAGGTGATTAATACTGATAAACTGTTGTACACAAAACCAAATCCAAACTTTCAGAATTGTCTGTGCGTCAAAACAATTTCACTAGAAACTCTGGTGGCTACATGTTCATTTGGGGAAGATGAGGCTCCAATGGGACATAGGAGTTTCTTCTCCCGAACTCCGATCTATCCAAGGCTTCCACTCAGAATTTTTCTTAATGTTCAAAAAAGAGATAAGCCCCTGGGTAAAACATTAATAAAGAGATGTTGACTCATAATCTATTTTCATTTACATAAGAAAAATCCAATACATTTTTAGTTTTTGCTTCTGTTCTTTGGAAGCAAGGCAGGATTTTTAGAATCACAATGATCCTAGTGCAGAAGCAATACAAAAAGCAGTGCGATCTTTAAGAAAACAGAGGGAAGTTTCTAGAAGTGGGATGGTTGTGACTTCCTCTTTTGGGAGCAAAGATGACTTCTTATTTATGTGAGAGTAAAGCTGGTGGGAACTGCCCAGGTACAGGAATGGTGAGACCTTGGTCATCCCTAAAAATAACCTCTGAGGGCCATATGATACCCCATAGGGCTCCTGAATGGGGGATGAGAGATACTTTAAATGTTTTTATAGAGCCCATCTATGGAGATTTTGTGCTAGTTTTAACTTAGTGTGGTATTCAGGACTGCTGTCTGCATTTGCACATCTTGTGAACAGTATTGTGTAAACAACCCTAAGCCCATTAATCTTGCAGAAACAGCACAGGACCTTGTCCTGTCACTGGGTTGGGGGTTGGGGACGGGCAGGGTACGGTCACAGCACTGCTCAAGTCCTAATAAAATCAGCCTCTGGGATCTGAGCCCTAACTTTTTTGACACCTTCAGCATACTTACTGTTTTCTAATAGAACTTTTCTTCAGATCCAAAGATCCAGCTATACAATGAATCTGGGCTTTCTGAGACCTGCAGCTTACACTGCCTGAAATGAATGATGAAATTTTAAGGTTTTCTAATACCCTTAGTAATGTCTACATCTGGAAGGAAAAGACTAAGCATATTTTATGACCAAACCAAAAAAACCAGGAGTAGGGGGTGCAGAGAGGAAAGAATGTTGTGAAGAGGTGAGGGAACACAGTAATGATTCACTTCCGAACGTATGGGATGGGCAGGGAGTGAAGTGAAGTTGGTAACGGGGCCTCTGTCACAGCAGGAACACATGTGACTGGTCACCCAGTGGTTTGAGAAACACAAGTCAGGAGTTTAGATGCAATGTGCAAACTCAACTCAGATTCTGAACAAAATTTTCCCCAAAAGTAGACAGACTTCCAGCTCTGAAACAGATCCTCTTATTTTGAACAGACTATTTCTTTTTCATATTCGCTTTGTGAAAGATGTAAATACCATTTGGTTCCCCCTTTCTCCTTTTTTTTCTTGAGTAAAAGCGTAAAATAAAAAATGAAAATATTCTACAGGTACCATACATCTAAGAGAAAAACTAACACTGAAAGAGAATGGCTGTGGGGCAGCTGGGTGGCTCAGTGAGTTAAGCCTCTGCCTTTGGCTCAGGTCCTGATCTCAGGGTCCTGGGATTGAGCCCTGCATAGGGCTCTCTGCTTGGCGGGGGAGCCTGCTTCCCCCCACCCCATCTCTGCCTGCCTATCGGCCTACTTGTGATCTCTCTCAAATTAAATAAATAAAATCTTAAAAAAGAAAGAAAGAAAGAAAACTGGTTCAAGTAGGATAACTTTTTCTTCCAATCTAAAAGGTCATCTCTCTTGGAACAAACCCAACAAACCCAACCAAATAACTTATTCAAGGGGAAAAGATATATATATGGGGCACCTAAGTGGCTCAGCGGGTTAAGCCTCTGCCTTCAGCTCAGGTCATGATCTCAGGGTCCTGGGATGGAGCCCCACATTGGGCTCTCTGCTCAGCAGGGAGCCTGCTTCCCCCTACCTCTCTGCCTGCCTCTCTGCCTACCTGTGATCTCTCTCTGTCAAATAAATAAACAAAAATCTTAAAAAAAAAGATATATATATATACATACACACACAAAAAAAAAAACCCAAAAACTTTGACACAATTAGGAATTAGGTACATGGTTCAGGAGTTGGATCCAGAGGAAGGGTGGAAAGAAGGGTTGGGTGAACAGAATGTGTGTGTCCCACGACTACAGCTGGAAGAGAGACCAGGACAAGAATGGTCAGGGATGACTCCTGTGATAGGGTTTGTCGGGGACTGACCAGAGTAGGGACTCTAGATGGCATGCGGATAGGAAAACCATAGGTCTGTGGCAGGATCCTGCCAATAAAGATTTCTGAACCCCAAACATAAACTAGTCCTTTGTAACATTGGTACCTGTTTCAACAGGGCTGGTACCAAGTGATGAGCAGTTGCCTCAAATCTATAAACCAGCGAAGTCCTTCTACAAATAACTTGGGATCCAGTACAGAGATGGGATAAAACCAGGAGCTGCTTACAATTGCGTGTCAATTTCAGGGTTCCTCCAAATCACCAACTGAACTGAGTTCAGAAGGTATATCTAAAACACAGTGTTAAAAATCTAAATATTCAACAGATGATTCACATCATCTCAGAGCCAAATCCAGGATTTTTGCTGTCTTTGCAGAGACAAGATTTTATGCTGCTTGGGTTAAGCACAAGAAGTACAATGATACAGAAATGGAACAGGACTCACACTTGCAGAAACACCTTCCAAGCGTGAGGAAACAAATAAAAGACATAGCTGAACAAATTGTAGCTGTTCACTCTGGCTACAGTTTTATAATCTCAATGCTTGCATGGTACCTCTATAATATATTTTTAAACTAGCAATACTGAAATTGTGAAGCAGGAAGAGATTCATATGGTTTCAGATCAGGATGGTTCAGAGAAGACATAAAAGCTACATGAAATTTTAAATGCAATTATTTTAGATTAGAATATTTGGATTGAAAGATCTGGAGGGTATTGTTTTTGATAAGACAGTCCCACTTGACAAGAGCTGTCACCACTCTGGGGCTCTCTGTTGTCAACTAAAGATGAAAGGCCATCAGAAAGAATTAACTTCAGCTTTTAAACAGTTTGAAAATATCAAAGAGGTCAGAGAAGATATATTTCTTTATATATGGCATATTTACCTGATGAGCTTTTGGGTAACAATGTGTTTTTACTTTCCATTCAAGTTAGTCTAAAATCATAGTAATCGATCACTGGGAACAACAGCTGACCAGGAAACACTACGACTGGCTGAGGTCTGTGTCAGTCACCCTTGTTCAGGGGATAGGCAGAGCACACTAGATCTTCTAATAGCAGTAATTGACAACTATGAAAAAAAACCTGCTAGGTCTCCTTTTGCATTATCCATAGCCATTTATTTGGTTTCCAGTTACATGGAAGCCAATTTAAAAGCTTTTATAACTCATACCTCACTAGTGGACCTATTGTTCATATGTTCTCCTGGGGAAGCTCAACAGCCATTGCAAAATCCAACACACACACACACACACACACACACACACACACACACACAATGCATTTCTACATTAAATGTAAATATTAGCTTCTTTCAACAAAAAAGAAAGAAAAAAGAAAACTTGGATGATATTTATTATGATCACCTTAGCAAACTCTTTTCAAAGACAGATTTGATTTAATATTATGAGGAATTTTAATTTCATTTTAAACAACATGAGGCCTGAGAGTGATTTTGCATTTCTAACCTGCATACCTCCTTCTAAAGAGGAAAGTGATAAGTTAAAGCAAGTTCAAGTACTGTGGTAGCAAGCTAATTCCCTTTTTCCACATGCGTTTCAGAGAGAAAGGTCACGTCGGCTGTCACTTCTCTCTAACTGATGCTCAGAGTCTGTGTGCACTGAGCATGATATATTTAAAAGAAGCCAAGCACTTGGCCATTTTCTGCATCAACTGTATTAATCATAAACCCTCCATCTTGAGCTGAAATGAAAGATTAAGCACAGATGAGTTTGTAAACAGCAAATGCATGGAAAAGTTCTTTCTGCTCAAAACCTACCCCCCTGCTCCCCACCATTTTGGAAGGTAAGTAACCCTTTCAACTAGTGGAAATGGGTTCTAACATCAGACGTAATGTATATGACGGTTGCTTATAATATGGGAATCAAGCTGCCGACCACTTGGGCAGCCGACTCCTCGTCAAGCACTGACAGTGAGGTGAGGCAAGCAGCAAAGGACAAATAAAAGGCACCAAATAGTTCAGACCCATATGTGAATTCTTCCAGGAGAAGGTGCTGAAATACACATGGGGACCACGGGGGTAAATGTGGTATAAACACACTTATAATATAATTATTTGTATTCTAAATAAATCATCTTTAATCACTTCAGTGTTATAAAGGATACATTTTTAAAACTTATGAAAAACAATACCAAGAAAACTGACCATCTACTTTAATGCTTTTATCTGGGAAGATAAATCTGTACAATTTACTTAAGAGAGATTTATATATGAGATGGAGATGCCTGAAAAAATGGTTTCTTTATTAAAATGTCTAGGAAAATAGATGCAATCATCTGAGCCATTATTAGCCAAACGTATAGTCTCTGTTGGAACTGTTTTTCCAGGAGGAAAAAACCAAAGAAGCCCCATTTATAAGAAATCATCTTATAAAAGAATATACCAGAGGGAGGACTCTCAAAATGTTACCCTGCTTTTTAAAAACAAAAATCTCATTTAAATCCTTAAAAGTGATGTATTTTTTGAGTAGGAAAATGACAACTCCTTCCTTCAACTACCCAGATGCTACCCCTCCACTCATGTAGTCTCACTTGGGTGTCTTAAATAATGTCCTTGTCATTTCTCTTTGACTCCCAAGGCAGTGCTACCCGTGAACTTCTCTTGGCTCTGCACATGGGCCTACACGGCAATCGAGCCACTTCTTTCTAAGTCATTAACTAATGTTCAGGTACTGTCAGATCACTCATAACGAAAAATCCATGCAACCCACAGGGCCTCCTTTTGCCTGGCAAATGAATTTGTTACCACTGGACACTAGCGGTGCTGTCTGGCACCTAGTCTTCAGTCAATAATGATCATCATTATAGGATTCCGCATTTAGGGCAGTTCCTCAAAGTGGAGTTATCTAAGAATCCCAGGCTATTAGAATCAAGTTCACAATCGCTGTCCAGGGCTGAAATTTAGCTGCTGGTGATTCTCTACCAAATTAAACTCCACCACAGCCTGGCATCAGAACACTCTATCTAGTTGCCGACACAAGGACAGAAGCATCTCCCAGTACCATTCTGCTGGGTTCTTTACATTTGTATGTACTCTTTTTATCATAAACCTACACAGAGTAGAGGATTATTATAATTCTCTGTTTGTAGACAATGCTCAGAGGCTCAGAGAATTTCAGTTACTCATTCAAAGTTCCACAGCTCATAATGACAGAGTCCATATTTAAAACTGTATCTCTTCCGTTTCACAAGAGGATTAAAGAACCAAGAAGCACTTTTAAAAGCCTTATCTGTAGATTTCAAACCATGGAGAGAGGACAGGAAACCCACTCTCTTATTCTACACCTGAAAAAGACTCCTCGGGAGGGAAATGGTTTGCATTTTTAAAAAGGGAGAAGGAACTCTGCTCAATCTTTGAAGATGAAACAATGCTCCCAAACTGAAGATTCAAGGTGGACACATTATATCTTTGGTGCAATTGATTCAATCCTGGATCCCCACTCACTTTCTCTTGCTTTCTCTCAGGAGTTTAGATTATTTTTTCTGAACCAGAATATTGGCCTAGGATGTGACTGAAGCACAGGAGGGTAATGGGACGATCACCTGTCAGAGCTGACTGCCATGGGTAATTTGGAGAATGCTTATGGGGAAAAAAAGAAGAGTAAATTTAAATCAGGAACATTCTCGTCTATGAAGACACTGACTACCTCCATATCAACAGATATTTAAGATGGGAAGCTAAGCAAAATTAAATATAAAACCTGTCTTATTCAAAGGTTCAAGACAAGGACACCTTCAAAATTCTACCCAAAGCTATACCAAATTAATAAAAATGAGGACAGGGAAAATTAAATTACAGATCTGCAAAGCTCTTGGCATTTCAATCAATAGTATTACCTTTTCTGAATTCAGTCAATGTTCTTTCAATGGCTCATGATGAATAGCCTACCAAGGGTATAGAGTGCTCTGCTTTTCTATCTAACCATTTCTACCTTTTCCTGATATTCTGCTGCAAAACGCAGGACATCCCCACTTCTTGCCTTACTTGTGCCTCCCACGAGAAATGTTCTGTGCTGCTTCCTGCCTACTGACCTCCCCCGCCGCATCACCCGTACACCCATGAAACTGTCCCCGGTCCCCACACCCTGTTTTCGTGAGCGTCCACTACAGTTTCTATCCCACACCACAATGTCTCAACACGTGGTGCCCTATCAACTGTACTGTCAGTTGTTTCTCTGACTACATTTAGGAGCACAGATCAGTTTCTTCTGTGCCTCCAAAATACCTGGAACACTCCTAGGCTTTAATAAATACTTGGTCATTATCCAGCTTATTAACCCACAAGCTGCCATGAAAGGCTGAGAACTTCAACCACATTCCGTGAGTAGGGAGCACCAAGGATATGGGAGGGGTCAGAGAGAATATTCTAATTTGGTAGCATCCTAAGGACAAAAGCACAAGTAACAGTACACATCTGTCTCTCGGCATGAGATTTATAAATGGAAGCATTGATTTCAAGTGTCAAAGAAACATAAATATTGCTCCTAGGGCAATAAATGAAAAACAAAACTGAAAGGCTTTGAGGACATTTCCACTGGGTGGCTGTCACTCTCCTACCCAAACCTCCTTCACATATTTTTTTTTGTTTGGTTTAAAGTAATCATGAAGCTTCAGCAGCTATTGGGGTAGAGATGTAGAAGAGGTTAGCAACAATGTCTCAACTGTTAGAACAGCCTAACATTTCTAAACATTTTCTTTGAATAAAGAATCTGGTTTGAATGAAGATGAATGCACAGTGCTTTCCTGCTAGAGCTGATGCAGCTTAAGACAGGACGCAGATTGGTCCAGGTTTCCCCAGGGTTGCCTTTTCCTTCCCAAGTTCATCACTCATCTGTTTCTCCTAAGTTAAGGCAATGCCTTAGGGACCAAAGTAGTTGAGCTGCATCTTTATTTATTAATTGCTTTTTATTCAACTTGTGACGATATATTCAAAGCCTACAATGTTGTGTTCAGGAGATTCTAAAATTGGTTCAAGAATGAAGAGTAAAGGGGCGCCTGGGTGGCTCAGTGGGTTAAAGCCTCTGCCTTCAGCTCAGGTCATGATCTCAGGGTCCTGGGATTGAGCCCCGCATTGGGCTCTCTGCTCAGCAGGGAGCCTGCTTCCCTCTCTCTCTCTGCCTGCCTCTCCGCCTACTTGTGACCTCTGTCTGTCAAATAAATAAATAAAATCTTTAAAAAAAAAAGAATGAAGAGTAAACATTTTCAAACTCATCATCATTGAGAGTGGAAGGTAATCAAACAGAGAAGAAATGGACCCCACCCTTGAGGGTGGCACAAGTCGATGGGAATCCCGGCGGGAACCTCAGACAACCTTGAGCAAAGTGTTGCATCACCCTGCACCTTGGTTACCTCTTGGAAAAAATGAAGGTCATGGTTTCTACCTTATAGGGTGCTTGTGATAACTGAATGTAATGATGAATCTTAGTTTTCTAGCATTAAGGACCATGGTGAAGTAAGGAAGGAAGATGGAGAGGAAATCCCACTTTCACATGACTCACATGTCTCCTCCGTGCGTCCTGAGTCATCCCCTCTTCTACCTCCTTCAAGAGTCCTGACCTCCCCTTCGAGAGTACTGTTGCCCTCTGCGGCCTTAGCTACAATTCTTCCCCATTTAGACTTGCCAAACTGCCAAATGTCCAGGTTTTGACAAAGCACTACTAGATAAAACAAATATTTCATTAACAATCTATTCCCAGGTGCTATAAATGCTCCACCTGAAATGAAAGCAGAAATTCATATGGTCTTCCCTTCCAGCAGTCTCGTTCTCTGGCAAAACAGAGGTTTAATTAAGGTCAAACCTCCCAAGCCATAAGAGAGGATGAATTTAAGGTCAGTAGGAACATATTCTAGTCTATTTCATCTAATGCTGGTGTTGATTTGGTGAAGGAAGGAAAATGCCTTTAGAAGGTGGAGGCTTCTGGCTAGTGGAATATGGGGAGGAAGAGGACATAGCCAACATTTGAACCACACGCAGCTGTACACTTCAGGAAAACAGTTCCTGAGAAGTTAGGGGAAAAGTGTATGTGCACAATTCTCAACTCTAAGTATCTACAATTGATTATTTGCATATTTTTTGGTAAACTCAAGACACAGAAGGATCTTGCTCAGCTTGAAGGCCCCCAGACGTTTAGCTAAAAATGAATTGAAGTCTTCCACTAAACTACATAGAAGTCTAAGAGGAAAAATAATATACAAACCAGAGAACAAGACATAGTACAGGTTAGGAGGCTTTTAAATGGCCTCAGAGCCAAGCATTGCTTCAGTAAACTCTAATGAAGAAGAATTCTGGGATTTACATTCTTCCTCATTATCCCTCAGTTTCCCTTCCTTTCTGTTTCCAGCTTTATACTCCATGCTCACCAGCCTTATAACTTCCCTCAATGGCCCTCTATGGTTTGAGATGTAACTTTTTTCCTATGCTTTAGACACACTGCTTCCATTTGTTCACAAACTGGGATGTGAAGAGAAATCACATCCCGTTTTAGTAACAGGTCCAGACTTTGTGGGATCTGAAGCTAACAGAATTAAGAGAGTTCTCTGAAAGAAAGGAATATGGAATTAGGTTTCAACAGAAATGTTTACTTAAAATGAGAAAATAAGTCCCAACAGAGAGCTGGGTCTCCATCTTCCAGATCCCTTTCTTGTGAGATTTCTACCAGCGTCCTGATGACACCTGGCTTTCCCCCTTCTGCTCCTGGAGCCTTTCATAGCTCAGCTCCCAAGACACTAAGGGTGCTCTCCAAGGGAGGGACCCCAAAAATTAAGTCTCGTTTGAATCCTAGGAAATCCTCTCTGCACCAATTTCCCCCAAAAGAAACACAAGAAGGGTGACCATCTATCCCTATTCTGCTGTCAGTCCCTGGCAGAGACACATTTTACTCGGAGAGACAACGTCCATCGTTCAGACTCCGCACCTGATGATCTGTATTGCTTTATCCCTACCTAAAACATGAGACGCAAGATTACAAAACAAGTTGCCTAATTATAAAATTCAGAAGGGCACACTGCATTTTTCAAGTGCAACATTTTTTCCATCTAACTCAAAACTGTGAATGTTAAACTTAAAGACTCGTTCCAGCTTCTGTTAGTGACAGACAGGGCTCCCCAAGGGGTGGCTGCCTTCAAAGACAGGTAAATGAGGGCCCATATAAAACAGCCACGTATTGATGTTGTAGTAAAATTCCAGAAAAATACATTGGCAGACAAGTAAATTTGTCACTAATAATTTAATGTAATTTCCCTAAAATGGAGCTAATAGGTACTCAGGGAATACACCTCCAGGGTTTACATCAAATGTGCATGTGGAAAATCGTGAAATAATATTTTTTTTAAATGTAGATGCTTTGTCTGACATGTTGGTTTATGATGAAAATTATTCTTCCAAAATGAAAAATGGGGAGGGGGAAATATAACCTTTCCAAGACATGGATCCTTTAGCTCCCAAACCTTTCCTGGTGGTGGCGAGTGAGAAACAGTGACTGACTGGGAGCAGCAAACGTTTGTTTGCATTTTATTTCCCCCTTAAAATGATGTACTACAATTACCAAATATTAATGAACCAATCATGTTGCAAATAGTATTTCCTGTGTCACTCTGAGTTATAGAATCTAATATTGGGCTCATTTGAAACATTCCAAAGTTGCATATTTTTTTCCCCTTTGCAAAGTGACAGCTCAAATTGTGTTTAGTTGCATCCGTCCAACCATGAGCAAATCAAGTATAAAAATTTCATTTTGTCTAAGTGTTAATGCAATTTTTTAAGCTCATATCCTAGGATGGCTCACTTTGCACTATGCTGGATGATATTAGATGCTGCTTAAACACTATTATCAATTATATTACATGGTGCCAGAAAATTTTAAAATAGCACTTGTTTGGGACTCAAGTCATGAAGTTGGAAGAAAAGAAAAATATAAAGCAGGGGGAAAACATTCTTTAGCTTTTTCAAATGCTGCAATGTTTATGTTTTATATTACAAATAGGCTGATTTCCAGCTATAAATCTGAATTTCATTGCCGTTATCGGGGGTTTAATATGAAAAAAGACCTGCAGTCTGCTAAAGCAATAAGGAACAACACAGCTGTCATGAGCTTAGCTGCTGGATGGAACAACCAGAGACCCAAGTCGGGGACAGGAGGGAGAAGAAAGGCGGTGAGAGAGAAAGCAGCCCTAAGGTAGAGCCATCAAAATTACGAATTAATATAAAAGTCAAAATTATAGAATGTCCATCATTTTTCTATAGAATATTGACAGAGTGAAATGAATTCAGCAGATAATAAGGAATCCATCCTCCCAGAAAAAAAAAAAAAAAAAAAAAAGGGGAAAAGAAAGAAGGCAGTCAAATATGCCGGCTTCATAAGCACATTTCATCAAATGTGTGAGCTTAATACAACTGCCAGGGAAAAGCCTGATCCAATTTTGTAGGAGGTCACCGTCAGAAGTCCCTGGCTGTTAATGTGCCTCAGCATTCCCTGATCTCTTACTCCAGGTAGGGAGGCCAGATGCTGCCGCATGCTCAAAGACATTTCTTCTTTTCCCAGATCCAATCTCATACACACTTACACGTCCAGGACAGATGTGGCTGTCGTACTGAATGCTAATGGTGAAAGTTGCCAAATAATGTCGATTACAGCCCCATTTCCAGGGGCCCAGAGCATGGAAAAAAATTTCATCTTTCTTAAGACCACATTTCCAGTGGATGCCCTATACTCTAGGATAAAAAAAAAAAAAAAAAGTGATTTTTATTTTGGGTGTCTGAGAAACATGTCTTTGGAATCTGAAGTCATTTAAATACATATATATGTGGAGCTACGAAAACCATGTGCCATGCTTTTTATTTACTTAAATCAACCACAGAGAGATCTGCACCACTGGGGTTTATAAATCAGGCATACAAAGTCTGCCAAATGTTTAGAATGCTGCAGTTTTTAGGAAGCAGTTTATGTTGTTGTTGTTGTTTTTTTTCAATAATTCAGAATAAAAACAAACCTCTCACCAATGGGATGGCACACTTCTCATAGGGATATTACAACTCACACTCGCCAAGCTCAATGTGTTCACACTTAATGACATTTGAATGTAATAGAACCAACCACAATTCTCTGGGTTTGGGATTCTGGATGCCTTTCCTGGTTGGGTATCCATAAGAGAAGCCAGCCCTAAACCCCTAAGGCATATGTTGTTTGTCACGAATTAACTTCTTACCTCTGTAACTAGAATGTAATATTCATGCACCAGTTGTGGGAAATTGAGAAAAAAGCCCCTCAAATCATTTTCTGTGTCTCTGTGGTTTAGATGAGGAACCCCAAGTGAAAAAGGCTGCAAGCTTCACTATTTGGAGTACAGACTGCAGGCCAGTAACCTTCAGATCACTTGGGGAGTTTATTTAAACGTAGATTCTGATTCAATAGGTCCAGGGTGTGGCCCAGGACTCTGCATTTCCAACAAACTCCCAAGCCCTGGAAGCAGCTCCAAGTGTTCCCAGAACCACGGACTAGCAAGGTTATGAAGCCTCCCTGTTCTCCATGAAATAATACTCTTAATGGACATTAGCATAGCACTAAGTAATATACCTGTCATGTAACAAATTTGTGGTTTTCACTTCACGCTGGGCAGCGCTATCTGTATGTCTCCTACATCAGGAAGGAACCAGCTGCACAAGCATCACCAACCAAAGCCAAGCCATAAAAGAAAATACCATGGCTTTGGTTTCCTTAAATCCTTTTGTGCCCCTAAACAGAAGATTTCTACCTGTAAATGCAAATTTACAGAGGGAATTTGCACCCATATTTTCCAACCTAATGTGAAGATACACATTCCGATTTATAAATCTATTCAGATGAAAAGGAGATATGAAAAATCAAGTTACATTTAGACATTCACTTGATAAATGGGCTTCATTAGAAAGAACTAAGTGACATGAAATGAGATCCACCTACAAAATCTAGGCTATATGGTCGCCGAGAAATGGTCTGCACTGTCCTTCAAGAACTGCTTTTCTCTAGAGCGTTATCCCTTCTTTCCACCTGCTACATACTTTTCCTACCTTATCACATATCTGCAAATAAGAAAAGCAATTTATAAATTTGCTTTATTATCAAACATATCATTGTATTAGAATCCTATAAAAATTACTGTACTCCAATTTCCCACCCAGATGTGTATTTTTAATTCTTCTCTTAAGCAGCTATAAAAACTCAGTTGATTTCTGGGGTTCAGATTCATAGATCTACTTAGAGAAAGGACATCCATTTATAAAGCATCTCTATTTTTCAAGCTTGGAAAAACAGTCTGCTGGAAAGTGCTCTGGCCCCAATGACCTCATATTCGGTCCCAAACAGGCTTTTTTCACCAGAAAACAAGGGGGCCAGGAGCAGGAAGGGAGTTGTACCATTTGAATTCCGAGAAGTTGAATTTTCTCAATTCTAGAAACCCTCTTGGGCTCCTTCAAGTACCATTTACTAGGCCTGCTTCGCCTGCAGCAGATACTCAATAAATTAACATCGATTTGACTAAATTAGTGGCTTTAGATAACACTGTGTCTATTTTAATTGTTCTGAATCACACCGGTAGACCTCTGATTATTCTTGTGGCATGGTGAGTCTCCCCACCTTTTTTTTTTTTTTTTTCAGTTGCATTTGGATCTCTGAAAGAATCTAAATTTTAAAAAGAAGAGCACCAAGCATTTAGAAGCAGATCTTTTTGAAGGCACTCCCAACCCCGTGGCACAGGATCTGGTCAGTGGCTCAAGGGGCATTGTGCAGGACTGAGTCCCCGTAGAGAGAGGAACGTCCATGCACCAGGTAAGCGCTTGGAAAGAAGGGGTGTGAGGACTGTATAAATCCTGATCCAGGAGGACAATGAATCCACAATGTGCATACAGCCCCACACCTGCTGTCACACACTGTAATAAACCCCCGCCGGTGTTCCCGTGACAAAGTTGATCCCAAAGGATAGAGAGCAGTGATGGGAAATATAAATCTGTACCAACAGCCAGCCATTCCTCCCACCTCCCATGTGCCGTATGTGTGTGTGCGCAAACAAGGCTGCTGATACGTAAATACTGCAAGAGGTGCAATCCATCTCCTGCTGCACATTCTGCTTCCATACATGCTCTGTATGTTGCCTGGAATTTCATACAGTATTCAGAAGGACTGAGATTGCCTAGCCTTTGTTCAGAGTAAGTAAGCAGGGAGGGTGGTCCGACTCTAGCAGATTCAGAGATTTTATTCTCCTTCCTTCTTGGGGAAAAGAAAATATCAGCGTCTTAAAATTGCATGGTTGCTGTTTATGATTCATATTACAAGTAGGGCAACCTCTACACTCAAATCAAAATTTCATTTATGATACTGTGGACTTATATGAATAAAGGCCTAGTGTTTTCCAAGGCACCAGAGAAAGATGCACCTGCCACGGGACTAAGCACGGAGGGGAATGAGAGGATGGAGGCTGGGTGAGGGTAATAAAAGACAAAAACAAACCCAAATGCCATAAATTGATATGAAGTAAAAAAAAGAAATGAAAAGAAAAGAGAAAAAAAAAAACCCACAACATGTCCATCACTTATGCTTGGGAGATGGACATAAAGAGTTGAATTTAAGGCATACTTAAATTCCTGCCACTTGCCTGCTCCAGCTTAGAAATCCTACTAGTTAGAAATACGATTGGAATAACTAAAAAGACACTGGCAACAAGACAGGTTGCATACTAAATGCGAGGCATGCCGGGTGGTTTGAACAGATAGTTTCTTTCAACCGCACAAGAAAGAGGTAATGGAAGAGAATGGTACAGGTTTAAGCCGGCTCTTCATGTAAATGAAAATAAAAACCACAAAAACTTTTATATCTTTATAGCATTTGGCTAATGAGTCACTAAAATCATCCCCAGCACATCCATCATTTCTACTGCAGAGATTCAACCACTCTCCCTCTCTAATTGGTCTAGACAGGTGTCATGATATTTCTGCACAGTGGAAAAAAAATTCCAGAGGTTTCCTTCAGTGAGACTGAAAGGTAGACACTTTGGAATGCTAGTCTAATTTCAACCTTCTTAGAAACAGTTTACATTTAGAAAGAAAATCAAGACAAATGAAAGTCGCCAGATATAATTCTTCAGCCACCCTCCCCCCGACCCTGCCACAAACCGTTTGTATGGTTAGAAGGAAACTGGAAATAAGTTTGATCATTTGGAGAGGGCGAGCATACTCTCAGAAGAAACATGCCTTAACTGGGGAGCTGACTTCACCTGCATTGTTTTTCTGTAACAAACAAAAATTAATTTTAAAATGTTCCAAATGTCGACTCCACCTTGCCATACAGTGACTAAAGACAATTCTACATCATCACATGATTTTAGGTGCTGCTCAGTATCTCAGGGTAATGGGCTCCACCAAACCCTGTACTTACAAATAAATGGAAAGGAAAACAAACAGCAACCGAAGAAGAAACCAAATTTAAGGGGTGGACCTGCCGCCACACTTTAGCCAGGAACAACAGCTCGTTAATGCTGTTTTAAAGTCATATTTCAACAAAGTGGTGACATAAGTGAACAGCAGCCAGAAAATAAGAAAGTGTAGCTGGTGTCTCACTGTTCACTCAGGAGCTGACAGGGGCATAAGCCACAACAGTCTCAGTTAAAGACAGAGTGACAGGCTTAACTTTTAATTTCCTTGTTGTCATCAGAGGAATCACAGTCTTGTTGCTATTTAAACTGTATTTTTAATGTAATTTCTTTGGGAAAAGGGGGTGGCTAGACAGTAAAGAAACATTCCACAGAGAAAGAGGTCACATGAGTTTCTAAACTTCTGTTTACCTTTTTTTTTCTTTTAAGATTTTATTTATTTATTTGACAGAAAGAGAGATCACAAGTAGGCAGAAAGGCAGGCAGAGAGAGAGTGGGAAGCAGGCTCCCTGCCAAGCAGAGAGCCCAATGCGGGGCTCAATCCCAGGACTCTGAGACCATGACCCAAGCCGAAGGCAGAGGTTTAACCCACCGAGCCACCCAGGTGCCCCACCTTTGGTTATTTTAACCCTGTAATAAAATATATTGGCATGAGGTTTTACTAACTTAAAACTGATATTGTACATCAGAGGTATAACAGTATGTTCCAAGTTGGAGCAGCGGTAAGAAACCAAGGGTGATTTCTGGGATGGATGAAATGAGGCCTCACCCATCAGAATTGTGGAGGATGCCCAAAACAATCTTGGGGCTGGGTCTTGCCTGGGGTATACATGTCAGGTGTGAATTTCACCTCCCTCCCTCAACATTTACATGCAGAAGCTTTCTAAAACTAACGTGTCTCACAGACACCAAATGTTATCCGGGGAATATTATTTCATCCTCTGGATGTGTCAGAAGTTCATAATTTTTTTAACAACTCAGGAGGTAGCATTCAGAGCTTCTGATTCAAGAAAAATAAATAAATGCTATAAAAGTCAAGGAATTTCCAGCTTCAAACCAGTCAGTTGTATCTTATAACACTTAACCTCCATTTTTCTTGTTATCTATCTACCATCTTATCTATTTCACCTATGTGTCAGCAAGCTTGAGATCATTTCTACCTATATATAAATTAAAAATCTATGTACAGAACTGGGGTTAAGATAATTTGATAAGCTGTTTGGGTTGGAGGAAGCATGCTATTTTTTTTTTCCCTCGGTGTTTAAGTTTTGTGTTTTTCTGTAATAAAAGTGCTCTGCATCTCTAAGTAGAAATCTAGCTTATTTTAAATGAAGCAAGTAAGCCATATTTCTTAAGGTTATTTAAGAAAATGAAACCAAAGTTTCAAAGAGGTAAGAGGATGTGGGGAGAAAGAAAATGCCCCAGGTAAGATTTCAAAAGGGTCATAAAATGTTTTCACTAAAATGGCTGTGATGAAAACGTGAACACACTGGTCACTTCCTTATTGAACAGGCATATTCCAGCAAGCTCTGTGTTCCTACAAGGCCAGTACTGGACATGCAGTTAGAAACATAAGGGTTCTTGCCCTCAAAGTGTTCATGCTTCATTGGAAGAAGAGAATAAACCAAGACATATGAAAATTCACTCTTGGCCCATCAGCACCTGAAACCTAAGCACGCAGGCAGCTGCCTGGCTTCACAGAACTGAACAAAGGAAACTGGTAGAGAATCACATGATTGTACAGATTATGGGCACAGATGATCTTTTGAGCACAGAAGTAATGTATGACATTAACATAAAAAGATTGATAGCTTTGTTGTACTTTAATTTCTAGGTTTCAAAAATTGTTTTAGAAATTAAAAGACAACAAATAAAAAGTATTCCACAAATATGGCTAAAGGTTGATCTCCTTAATATATAAAGGAATAGAAACTGACAAGGAGAAACCAGAGACCAATTTTAAGAGGGACAATCTTATAAGAGGAATTATGAGTGGGCAAAACCATGAAATGTGTTCAAACTCACAAATAACCATAGAAATACTAATTAAATCAACAACTCAATCTTGCATTGTCACATGTCACATTAGTAACTGTTTGGGAAATGCTAGTACAGCTGAAGAACACGGATGCATGCAAGAGTGATGAACCCACCCTCAGAAAGGAAAAAAAAAATGAGATGGATGGGATGGGGGCTTCATGGCTATTTTTAACGTTTGATTTCTTTAGCTGGGTGGTAGGTATGTGGATTTGATTAGATTATTCTATGTAACTTTTCTCTATACCAGAAGAAGTTCAATTAATAAAGGGAAAAAAGACACAACACTGCTCAGAGCTGGTGGCTGTGATGGGAGCATGGATGGCATGGCATTTCTTCAAAGCACTGGCAACATGCTTTGGGCGCCTTAAGAATGGCTTGTGACTCTCTTCACTTCACTACTAAGAAGCTACCCTTGAAAAAGAGCCAAGACAAAAACAATGGTTTAAGAGCAGTGATGTTTATCAAAGTATTATTTCTAACAGTAAAATATTTAAAATAAGTTAAATGTACAATAAAAGAGGAAAAGTAAAAAATTATAACACATCTATAAAAGAATATTATGAAGTGATCCAAATAATAATCTTGACATTCTTATAATATACACAACTGATCAAAATGTTACATGATCAAAGTGAGATACAAAGATCTATCTATACACACATGTATATATATTGTATACACACACACACACTTATAAACACACACTGTATGATGTCAATAATATAAAAAGGAAATGTATATGTTAGTGAAATTATGCCTCATGAGTGAACTAAAATTTAAACATTATTATTTTTTTCTCTCCTAAAAAGGGACCAGATCTATTCCCTCCCCTCAGAGAAGTCTTCACTTCAAAGTGGCTCATTGGGGGGGTGGGGGGGAGGGGGGAAGGATGGCTCATATGAAGAAATGGCTTAAATTTAAGAAATGAGTCTAGGGTCATTTGTATTGAGGGAAAAAACACAATCATGGAGAAAGGAACTCAGCTCATTATATTTATATATATTTAATTTAAATTCATCATCTCATTAACACTAACATTTAAAATATCAATATTTAAATATTTAGAATAAACATCATATACTTCCCACATATTTACAAATACACGTTTTACAAGTACAAATAAAGTGTTAGAGAAGTGTGTATCAGCGAGCTATTTTAACCCATTTTGCATGTGTGTGAGTCCTGCAAGTAAGAAGGTACACAGAGGTCTTTTTTATGGTTCCTCTTGATGACAACCAACTAAGGACTCACAATTCAGGTGAAACATGCCCTCTGATTATCAATGGATAAGCTTCTTAGAAGAAGCTAATCCTTCTGAGTCACCAAAAGTAGAGAAGAAGAAATGAGAGGGACAGCTTACTCCTTTGTAACATCTTAGAACTTTCATTCCACATTTAAGGTATGTTCAATGATTTCATTAAAGATCAATTCCACCATAAAAGCAGTAATTGGAGATGATGAGTGGAGGAGGAAGTGGTGGAGGAGAAAATTTGAATTTGCAAACTGTAGTGTTTTATTCTAGCGGAATCTTGTCAAAATTTCCTTTTAAAAAGAAATTCAGGCAAAGCTCTTTGTATGGTACAATTATCAAGAGAGGGTAGAGAGTTTTCAAGGAATTTTACTATTGGAAATAGACCCATGTTGTGCTCTAGCAAATTACTACATCACGCACTGATATGCCTTCTTTCTGAAACCCAGTAGAAGCCACTGGATAAATGAATTGTTCAGCCATTTAGCAATTACATACTCAACTTTCTGCCAGAGGTACAAGGAGCTGTATGCTACTCAGGTTCTCAGCCCAGAAAAATGGAACCTCTCTTTCTCTCTTCTTCTCCTTCTCCTTCTTCTCTCTCTCTCTCTCACACACACACACACACACACACACACACACACAAGTATGAACAGAAGTGTGACTCAGTGTTCTGTTAAATTGTGCAAGGGGAGCTCATGTCCTAGGATTGTGACAAGCTTGCAACGGAGGGCTGGAAACAGAATGAACTTTCCTTTCCTCTCATATCAGAAGGATAGTCCTCCATTCTAAAACCTTTCACTCTGTGATCTGGATTGTATTCTACTGACCACTGAACATCTACTTGTGCTACCATTCATATCCACCCAACTATTCCCCTTCTGTCTTTTATCCCCCTTTTGTCAACAATGTCTCTCTTTCTTTGCCTCTTCTTCCTGCTAAACCTACTAGTATATCTTCTTTACCATAAAGCTACTTAAAAGAGTTGTTTATATTGGCATCTGCATTTACCAGATATGTATTCTTAAGATTCCCTTGTAATCTGTCTTCTGCCCTTACAATATACAGCACTCCTGTATTCTCAGTAGGATTAGTAATTTCCTCTTATCATGACTAATGGCCTCAGATAATGCAACTGAATAGCTTATTTTCACTTCTCATCCTATTTGATTTTTCTTTACCATTTTTATATACTTTCCATGGAAGAGCTTATCTGTTCCTTTAACTTCACTTCTACTATCATAATTTCAATTCTCAGATACAATAATGGAAGCCCTGACCAGATCTCTTTCATTAGCTTGATATCTCCAATTAGATATTCCCAGACTCCTGAAATTCATCATCTTTAAACTAAACTTACTACAATAAACTAGAAGAGAGTATATCCTCAACATAAGAAAAGATATCTCTTGGAAGCTAAGAGCTAGTATTAAACCTAATGGCAAAACCCTAGAAACAAACATAAGACAAGTTTGCCTGCTCTTATTGTCATATTTCTAATATTCAACTTGGTTTTGGAAGTTCTAGCCAAAGCAATAAGATAAGAAAATAACTAGGAAGTATGCATATTAAAAAGAGGTAAAAGTACCATTGTTTGCTAATGATATAATTGTCACCTGATAATTTAAGAGAATCAACTAAAAAACTATGAAAACTAAACCTATTCAACAAAGTGGCAAATTGTAAAATTCAGTAAATTTTTGAAAAATTAGCTTTCCTATACGCCAGCAATAATCAGTTAGAAAAAACAATGATAATATCCCATTCAGTGAGATTTAGAAGATATAATTATTAAAAATATATTTAATAAAAATTGCATGATACCATATGGTAAAAACTGAAACATTTTACAGTGAAACATAGAGGAAGATTTAAATAGATATAGACACAAAGTCATATTTATAGCTAGATGAAAGGATATACAACTATAAAGCTAATAACTTCAGCTGAATTAATCTATAAATCTCACAATTACACTAAAAGTCCCAAAGTTCTTTGGGGTGGGGGTAGAATTTAGTAAAATGATTCTAAAGCTCATTTAAAAAATAAAAACAGGAGATTAGCTAGAAATTTGGGGGGAAGTGAATAAGGAGGAGTTTTTCTAGCAGATATTAAAATATATACAGTTATGTTGTTAAAACAATGAGGCTCTGGTTTGAAAAAGGTAGATTAATGGAACAAAATAACATGAAAAAATATACTTGAATATATAAAAGAATCTGTGTAACTTAATGTGGCATTTCAAATCAATAGGAAAAACAGCCTCAAAATAAATAAATAAATAAATGGAGATCAATAGCTATTAGGGGAGAAAATGAAGTTAAATCCCTATCTTTTGTCTTTACAAAGATAACGTCAAAGTGAAAAAGATAGTTTGAAGCAGGAGCGTGCAGGAGCACGCAGGAGCGCATGCGCGCGTGTGCGTGTTAAACCCAGGTGGTATGTACACACGGGTATCTAACATAGTATTTTCTAAATGTTTAAAATATATCATGATTTAGAATGAGAAACAGAAGATTTCATCAAATCAGATTTACAAATTAGCCTAAGCTGCAAAACATATACATAAAAGAAACTATGCAAACAAATTGGAAAGCAAACCATGCATTTAGCCCAAAAGACAAACATTTGCAATATATAAGCAGTGCTTAAACAGAGTATGAAATGGTGAACACCCTAATAGAAACACAGGAACTGGCTTTGGCAATTCCTTAAAGAATGTTAAAAAAATACTTAGAATACATATGAAATCATTTTTAACTTCTCTGGTTAATAGAGATCTGAAAATAAAGCAATGTTATCTCCTTATTATCAGTCAAACTGATAAACATTTTTTAAGAATGAGAACTCCCAGTGTCAGGTAGGTTACAGGGGAAATGACTTTCATATACACTGTTAACATGAGTACAAACTTACACACTACGTCCTGAAGGCAGTGTAGCAATACCCTTCAAGAATTATAAAATGATCATACTCATAGAGAATTTTATTCTATGGATATAATCATGCATGTGAAGTAAAGATACATGGATAAGGATACTCAATGACAAGGTGATTTTAACTTTTCTCAAAAAGGAAAATTAATAGGGGACTGATTTTTCTTTAGGAAGGTAACTGATTTAACCTGATATATAGTAGAAGGTCAGATTGCTTTGTCCAGAATGGACTGTCAAGAGGCAAGAATGGAATCAGACCAGGGAGGCATTGAAAATTGCAAATATCTTACTTAACAGGTTGAATTTTACCTGTGACTTTTCAATATCTTGATATATGGTGTGAAGGCTTTCATTTATACTCTTTCTCTCAGTCCTTCCAAAGACTTCAAAAGGCTTTAAGTCCTTTGAAGAGTTCTATTTAGCATATTAGCATCTAATATGCCTTAAACATAAGGTGCCCTTAAAAATCAATGTTTGTTATATAAATAAACATGTTACAACACCTGCCGCATTGTGTTTTATCTGGTTAAACGTCTGTTTCTCTCACTCAATTGTTTGTCTCTGAGAGCAGGTTTCAATGATTTACTCAACCCCATGCCACTACCACAAAGGACAGTACCAGATTCATAACAGACATTCAACAAATGTTTATTGAATGAATGTATGAATGAATGAAGTAGGAATCTAGTTTATTTCTCCTAAATGGACTCTTTATATGTATATTCCAGAACACTAGTCTAAAAATAAAGCCATCTAAAAATAGGTCTTAGGGTATGAAATCTACCAAGGCTTCATTGGGTCCTGCTGAAAAGAGAAGGAAGCAAAAATAAAAAAAGAAAGAGTTGTATATTAGCAATTTGTTAGCTTTTCAGGCACAGAAATAGGTGAGCTGTGATCTACTAAAAAGAAGACATCCAGGGAAAAGTGCCATATAATAATTAATAATGGTCCTTTGCAGGGAGGTGGCAGGGCAATATTCTTTTATGTCTTGTTCCTTCACCTCCTCCTTCTTTGTATTTAGGAATCTACTACAGAACATCTTGGAACCTTAATCAGTAGCCTCATCAAGTTCACAGTTGCATTGTGGGCTACAATATTGGCTGAATCTGCAAATACCAGATCCCCTGCTCAGATATACTACAGTGGAATATTTTTTTCCTTCTTTTGTTTTCCATTGTTATTTATGCAAGAAAAGACACTGCAGTGTTTTGCAGAAGATAAATCCATTTGTTCACAAATAGAAAATTCCAAACCAAGAATCTTCTAAACCAGGGTTTATAGCAGCCCCATGAGACTCAATAGTCATTGAAGAGTTCTTTATTGGTATGCTCTGGAGAGCACAGTGGTTTAATCATATCCTTTCATGAAGGTTAATATTAAAACAGAAACATGTCATGTTACTGGGTTGTATTTAGAAAAGTAAAATCTCTTAGACTTCTAGTTAAACATGGTAGATTGAACATGTGTTTATCCCTGCTTCCTATCCCAATCCTACAAAAGAAATGAAAATAAAAAATAATCAAAGAATAAAAAAGGCATAAACTTACGAGAACGAGGAAAATGGGTAAGAAGATGACAGTGGATGAGAAATGTCAACAAAGCTTTGAAGGAAAGTAAGCCACGGGAAGAGTAAGAATTGCCTTAGCGGAGCAGATGAAACCAAAGTTAGAGGGATGAGAAGAAAGCTGAGTCTCCCCCACAGAATCCTAAAAAAGCTAAAAATAGGAGGATTGGTTGTAAGTGTGTAGAAAAAGCATGTGGAGCTCTCTATTCCCTCCTCCATTCTGCGAAGACAGGGGACGACTCTTGCTTCATTTATGTGTTAGATGGAAAGTTTATTGCAGGGAGTATTTATGCTGAAGTAGCTCTAGACTCTGATATCCTGGGTACAAGTATGAAACAGGAACATGAAGTAAAAGTTTGCAAGCTGAACAGTGTTGCCCCCAGACCATATTCCCTTCCAGGCTTCCAGATTTCCTCTAGCCAGGATTAGATCCTTCAGGCAAGGAATTAGAAGTTTCTCTAGAGAAACTGAACTCACTTGGGGGTCCTCCAACAAAAACATTTATTCAATGCCCCTCTCTACACTAGGCAAACCCAAGCAATCCATGTTTTAGTGCCTCACTCTTGAACCCAGGAAGTCAAAGAACAGAACACATTTAGGGAAAATGGATTGCAGGAACTAAAATGAAGTGCTGAAAAAGAACTCCAAAAAAACAGAAACAATACAAGGGACAAAAGAAAAGCTTTACAAAGAAAGAATGCCATCAGGAAGATAAGAGAAAGTATTGTATCTATGAAACAAAAACAGACTGCTATGTAGATATGAACAATTAAAAAACCAGAATGTCACATTACGAAAATTCTTTTTTTTTTTTTTAAAGATTTTATTTATTTATTTGACAGAGATCACAAGTAGACAGAGAGGCAGGCGGGGGGTGGTGGGGAGAAGCAGGCTCCCTGCTGAGCAGAGAGCCCGATGTGGGGCTCTATCCCAGGACCTCGAAATCATGACCTGAGCCGAAGGCAGAGGCCCAATCCACTGAGCCACCCAGGAATCCCTGAAAATTCTTTAAAAGTCCAATCAGATGGCAGGAAGAGACATCAGAGGAAATTTTCTTAAAGGTAAAATGAAAACAGAAAAGAAAAGATAATAAAATTAGGAAATACATCCAAGAGGGCCTAATTTCTGATAAATGTTTCCAAAGGAGAAAAAAAGAAACAGAGCTAAAAAATTATCACAGAAACATTTCAAGGAAGTTTCCCAGGACTTAAAGACCCCAAACCTTCATAAATTAAGAAGTTCCAAACAGGTACCCTGCTCAGTGAATGTAGACAGACACACATTAAAGCACATCTTTGTGAAATTTTAAGACTAGAAACATAGAGAAGATTCTAGATGTTCCCAGAAACAGAATAACAGGCCATACAAAGCAACAGGAACCAGAGCAGCACCAATCTTTTCTATGGGAGCACTGGAAGCTAGAAGACAGAGGGACAATGCCTTAAACAATCTGAGATAAAATTATTTTAAAACTAGAATTCTATACCCAAAATAGCGATTGAGAAAGGAATGAAGGTATTTTCGTGTATTTAAGCTCTCAAAGGTGGGATAACGGTATTTCCAGATATCTAAGGTCTCAAAACAGCCACCTCTCAATACATGTTTTCTGAGGATGTAAAGCACCCTAACAAAATGCAGGAGGAAACTGAGAAAAGAAGGCATAACATCCAGGAAAAGTGACCAAAATCTGGCAAGAGAGAAATGGTAGTCTCAAGATAACAACAAAAGTTTGAGAACGGAAGGGAGTGGCCTTGGAGCTGCCCACACTGAACTGGAAGTTCACTTGAGAGCCCTTGACAGAGGCAACTGATACATTACCTGATGGGTCAAATTAGATGGAACACTTAATTGGGATGATATTAGAGCATACGGAAAGAATCACTGAGAAGATTTTTTTTAATTAAGCAAGTACAAAAACTGATGTATAATAAAAGTAACGTAAGTATAGAACACATTTAGTCAACATAAAGATAGAAACCTGAATACTAATTTAGGGAGGAGAGGAGAGGGGAAGCAGGGGATGATGTATAGGAGAGCTGAATCCTCACCCACTAAAACAGAAGCCCAGAAGTTAGGACTAAGATGGGTAAGTTAAGGAATTTATTTAGAAGTCTATAAACACCAGAAGAGACAGGTCAATAAATGGGAAGTAGCTCCCTTTTGGGACTAGGATTAGGGATGGGAGGTGGACTGGGGAGTTGCTATTTGTATTATAAGCCTTCTAGTAGTATTTGACTTAAAAAAACTATATGCATAATCAATAAAAATTAAAATTAAACAAATAAAACTCAGTCTCTGCAAATTGGTGTCTGGGTAAAATCCCCAGATATAAATGAAACAGGTAAAACCAGTTTGGGGCTGAGATGGAGAGGGCTAGTCCACACCTTCTTCCTCCAACACCTCTTCAGAGAACACTGGATTCTGGCAGTTTCTAGAACCCTTTCACCCAACTTGTTCTTCTGTCAAGGAAGCTGCTTAAAGGAGGGAAGGTGGTGCTTGGAAGTGAATGGCCATAGTCCAAGGACTCATGAACTCAAGGTAATTTCAATTCACTTAGGAAAGCAGCTCTGACTCCTAATGAGATCCCATTTTCTTGTTAGATGGTTCTTCAGACTATTCCCACCCTATGCTTAATCCTTTGCGAGGATGTGGGCAGAGCCTTTCTGTACTTTTTCTGGCTTCCCACTCCCTCCTTGCCAGCCTCATACTTCTAACTCCATAGTGTCACTTTCCTTGCGATCTGGGATCGACATATGTTCTTTCTACCTGCGCCATTTTGAGGAATCTCCAACGATCTCAACGGAAAGAATATACGTCCATACAAAGATGAGGGACTTACGGTCAATGGAATGTATCTATACATAAAGCAATTTTGTGGGTCTGTGTGTTCAAAGACACACACCTCTGTTTATATCCACACAAAATATTTATAATACCAGAATATAAAGCAGCATACAAAAACATTATGCATACGTCATTTATGTTCCTTTACACATCAATAAATACATTATACATATTATATAAATACCACCAACATGACCTATATTAAGTATAGTACCCATTTGCACACTTGTACATAGGAAACCCAGAACAGAACAGCCTGAACAGACGTTGTTTTTCCTTCCTGACAAACGGGCATAAAATAACAGACTGACATCTGCCTCTGCAGGTCATTCAAGTCAGCCTACTACATGTCAGAATTCAAACTGCTCCATCCATCAACAGCAGACCCAAAATTAACGTAGCTTAGAAATTCTGCAGCAAGACAGTAACAGCCCAATTCAAAGTCTGACCTTCGAGGAATGGTGGGGTACAAGGGAAAATTATTTCATGCCCTGTACCAAAGCCAACAATACAATTTGAAGAGATTTTCAGTTAAATTAATTTTAAAGAAAAATCCCCCAGTGTAGCAGTTTAACTCTTAGGGTCACGTAAAAGGAGCTCTAAGCATAGAAATTCTGGTATCAGGAAGTTCTGCCAGTGCCTTTCATGAAAGAACTAAAAACATTATTTAAAGCAAAACAGTTTTAAGACATTTCCACTGTAGCACATACTGGAAGGCTTTATTGGTAAGTGAAGAAATCATCAAGAGATTTTGTTTTTCATAGAATTTTTTGAAATGGGTGTTAGTTAAAATTGTAAATGAGCTCAATCCTTCAAGATTACAAATACAAATGAATCTTTTTCTGGGGAGAGTTTGAAGGGTAGTAATTTCCCTCTGCTCAATCATAGCATCTATCAGTAAGAACAACTTAACAAATGAATTGCTGACTGCTTTGGCTAGCATGCAAAGGACAACATAGTTTTTTTAATGCCATTTATTTGTAGCCACCAACATACTGAACTGGGCTTTAAATTAACGTTCTACTAAGGGGAAGGTAACTTTTCTTCCTTCCGAAGACTGCTTAGAAACTCAATCTGAAAAATTGCCCAAGTGTTCTTTCCCAACAATTCCAATGTTCCCATTAACTTGGGGTCCGGGCTGCTGTTGAGGGGGTGTTTCATAAGTTTGTTCACAGGGTTCTCAGGATCCCCAAATCCTGTCTCCCTGCTGCACTCTTCACCACTTTCCCCTCTTCCACCTTCCTTGCTTCTCCCTTGCAAGCGGTGTCCTGTCTTCCCTCTTCTCACTTCATCTACATATTTCTTGAAAGGATTACCCACATCTACTCCTTCCATACTGTCTACTCCAAACTGTTTCGCCATCTGGGTTCCATCCTTAGGTCACTGAAAATAATCTCCTAATGGCCAAATCCAAAGGCTGTTTCTAGACCCAAAGTGAACTGACCTTTCTACAGATAGGACCACACCTCTTATCTACTCAGCATCTTCTTTCTAAGACTCACCCACAGATAACATTTCTATTCTGCTTGATCCTTGACAAGGGTAGTTCCAGTGTTCTGATTCAATCCTATTCTCTCTCAGTCAACACACCCTCTCTGGGTTAAGGCTTTAAACTGCAAATACCTATTGATAACTCCCAAACTTTCTTTGCTTTGCTCTAAAGCTCTGGGGCATAGTTTCATCCTCCTTTGGTTATCTGGAGGTACTGTAAACCTAACACATCCCCCAGCCTGCATTTCTCCTGCATTTCCTAATCACCAGTCAGTGGAAACACAGACAATTCCCCATAGAGGACACGTGCTTCCATATCATCATGACTTTGCATGCATTAGTCCATCTGACCATCTCTGTGAAGCTCCTGAAATTTCCCAGGTAGTTCAAAATGTTCCACAGCACCTCACACAAACACGTATGATAGAGTATTTCATATGCTACTGGAAGTAGTGTTTACGTGTGTGCGACTCTCTCCACAAAGCCACCATATATTTAACGTTCTTCTTCAAAGGACCTACAGCAGGGCTTGGCACGAAGACCTACTTGATAAAGGAATGAGTGGATTGATGACAGAGTATTGCTGAATACCGGACTTACTCAGCATGATATATCCACTGACGAGAGTTTGGGGGAAGGAGGGGTGGGGCATAGGGTCTACTGTTAAATTTGCCTCAGTATCTCATATGGCTAAGATGTTGGATTTTAAGAAAGTTACTAGGTTCTTCTGGGAAAGCTGGTAAACAGAAGGGTTTTTACTGCTAAAATCCTGGTTACTTTTCTATTAACAAGAAATACAAATATTTTCCTGGGGGTTCGAAACATAGCATTTAAATAACCATCTTTAACCATAAACCTCTATTCTAAGCATTTATACATTTTATGTAGTTAGCACTCAATAAGTACATGTTTGATGATTAGAGGATGTATACATATGTCATATTTTTACTTTATTTATAAGTAACATGGCTAGTATAATAAGCATTTATTAATGATGCTTTGAGAATATTTACTTGAAGGGCACTGGGTAGCTCAGTCAGTAAAGCAACTGCTTTCAGCTCAGGTCATGATCTCCAGGTCCTGGGATGGAGTCCCACATCTGGCTTCCTTATCAGCTAGGAGCCTGCTTCTCCCTCTCCCTCTGCCCCTCCTCTCACCCCACTCATGCTCTCTCTCATGCTGTCTCAAAAAGATAAATCTGAAAAAAAATAGAAGAATATTTACTTGAAAAAAATTTTAATGTAGAAAAAAATTTTTAAAAATTAAAAAACTGGTTCCATTTTGTAATATGTAAAAATGAGGCAGCTAAATGGAGTCATTTTTCACGTACCTTCCAGATCTAACATTCTGGTCCCATAATATTCCTCCCTCTCCTAATTTTGTCAGCTTTGAAGGCAGTGGTAACTCCATAGGGATGGGAATACCTTAGCCTCTCTATAAGAAATTCTAACTCATTTTGTTAAAGCTGTAAACCAGTAATTATCAGAAAGTATGGTGTGTCATTACAATGGAATGCTATCAGGAAATTTTAAATAATGTAGTATATATATTCTGACATAGCTTTGCAGAATCAAAACTGAAATTACTAACTAATTTGAGATGAGACAATAAGAGTACCCACCTCAAAATCTAAGAGACGTGGCCAAAGTGGCTCAAAATTTATAGTTTATATGGCATTTCATAGAAAATAAGAAAGAATGGTAAGTTAACTGAAAATTTAACTTTAAAAGGTAGGAAAAGAAAGAAAAAAAAGGTAGGAAAAGACAGTAAATTCAAAGAAAGCAGAGATGTTCTTTAAACAGGAAAACAAAAATATGTTAAATAGGATATGCTAAACGAAAAGACCTATAAAACAGATAGTTCTCTGGCAAAAAGGAAGAGACATACTTACTTTTAGGAAACAGAAAAGGGACTTATTTACACTATTTATGCAGGAGCCAAAATAATACTTGAAAGCAGATGGCCGTGTAATTGTGTACTGATAAATTTCAAAAGCTCAGTGAAATAGATGATTTTTTAGAAAAATAAATAAACTTCCAAAATGGCGCAAAACCAAATTACATTAAAAAATCTAAATATACAATAACTGTATGGCAAACCGAAAAAGTTGGGTAAGATCTTGCACCCCAAATGCCTGAGGCTCAGCTAGTTGTTTTAAGTGAGCTCATCCCAGGGGAACGATGTAATTTATCGCCTAAACCAGGCACTTTGGAGAGTGACAGACAGCATTATTAATAATTAAGCTGGGACAATATGAGAAAGAGGAACTGTTTCAGGCAAATCAGGACAAATGGCTACATAGTACCAACTTTCAAAGTATAAGTAATTCTAAAGTTATGAAAACTGCATCATAGTTTAGTAAAAGATTAAAGGTTTTCCAGTTCACAGTCAAGAAAAGCAGAAGAGAGAGAAAAAGAGGAAGAAAACTCTAGGCCTAGTGATGCATGTTCCTAAATAAACAAAACATGTATACTATACACACTGCTGAAGGGCACTTATAAATCAATAAGAACAAATAACACAACAGAAAAATAGTCAAAAGATACAAACTCAGTTTATTAAAAAATGAATAAAAATAAACTACAGAAGCGCCTGGGTGGCTCAGTGGGTTGAGCCTCTGCCTTTGGCTCGGGTCATGATCTCGGGGTCCTGGGATCGAGCTCCGCATCGGGCTCTCTGCTCAGCGAGGAGCGTGCTTCCTCCTCTTTCTCTGCCTGCCTTTCTGCCTACTTGTGATCTCTCTCTCTGTCAAATAAATAAATAAAACCTTTAAAAAAATAAAAATAAACTATAAACATACAAAAAATGTGTTCAAACCTAGTAGTAATGACTGCAACATAAATAAAAATAATAGATCATAAGTAGACCTTGAGTGGTGATCACTTTGTATTGCATATGGATGTCAAATTTATATATATATAATTATAAAGTTTTCTGAGGTCTACCAAGTAGACCTCAGTAAAAAGGTAGTGTTTTATATTTGAACCCATCTGATTGAAAGAAATAACTGTTAATAACATTATTATGTGCCTGTTATATCTCAATAAAGGTAGAAAAAATAATATTAAATGTCAAAAATTGTGGTCTGTCATACATTCTTGGTAAGAATGTAAATTGGAGGATAATCTGGCAACTGTTTGCCAAAATTCTACATATGTATACCTTTTATAAAAATTTTTCTCTTCTAGGAATCTCTACTACAGGAACACTTGGTCAAAAGCATCAAGATGCATTCAATATTCAATAATAATGCAACTGGAAACAGCCTAAAGTACTAATTTTTCAGGTAATGCAACAGTCTCAGAAATATTAAATGACTTATTACAAGGTGGGTATATAGGACTAGAAAAAATTGTGCATAAGCAAGAGCTTTAAACTCTACAGAGCAGTTCACTAACATATAATGAGAATATTACAGTTTAACTTGACCCACTGTTGGACAATTCTTATTCTGAGGTCTTCATGGTTGTTTAAAATCCCTTGATTAGAAACATACTAACGTCTTTGTAACAATCAGATTTCATCCTCTAAAATCACTTCCACCCTTGGGATGGGTCACTTTGCCCTTCAACATTTTCTGGTTTTCAAAAGTTTAATGGAAATAAAGACTACTTTTCTAGGACTTTTAAGTATTATGCTGAAATGTCACCTCCAAGCAAGTATCTTTACACTTGGACATTATGGTTCTCATTTTCAATGTTACAGGCTTTGAAGTAACTACTAAGAAGAAATAGATCAACAGGAATAAAATCACAATAGCCCTTAACCACATGGGACAGTGTGCTCTGTGTTAACCATCGTAACTGTATCTATCTCAGAGAGAACAAGTGCTCTCTTTACAATGATGTTCCCTAAGTAAGTAATGACTTGCTGTATAATATTAGAAAATAGAAAAATAAGTCATATTATACACCCCCCCCCAAAAAAAGCAAAGCTTATGATATTTTAGCAAAGGCTTCTGGCCTCATTTCCTGTTGTTTTCTGGTTTTGGTCTCCATCTATACTGTTCTCTACTCGACGTGCAGTAATCATTAAGGCAGATGATATCATGTAGCCAAAACCTAGCTATAAAACAGAATGGGTGGCATGATTGCCCTCTAGAATATAAATGTAAATATAGAGAATGTGTATATGCATATAGGATTTCCAAGTGATTGTCTTTGACTGGGTACGATTACAGGTACTCTCTATTTCTTGGTTTTGCTCATTTATGTATTTTGATTTTCCAAGATGACTAATGATGTGTTTTATACCAAGAAAGAGTCTTAATAAACTTGTTAGTTACAGAGAGTTTGGGTCAGTAAATCTGGTACAGTGTAGAGCTTGTTAGTCTAAATGTAACATTTTTGGGGACATACATAATATTTCATAATGGTTACAACTCAAATTTCTGGGGCCAGACATAGAGAGCTGAGGCATACTGCAGGAACACTAGCCCATGCTTATAGGGGCTATATAGAAATAATTCTCAAGAGGCCAAAGACCAAAGCAGAGTGGTATAATCAAAAGGACACTTAGAGTAACTTTGAACCTGGTTAAGATATAGGTGTGAATGAAAACTTAGGTTGTGGTTTAGAGAGATCTGGTTTTGAGTTACAGCTCTATCACTTTAAAAAATGCTATGATGATAAAAACTTACTTATCTGTGCCTCAGTTTACTCATCTTTAAAATGAAGGAGACAGTGATAACCACACCTTACGAGGACTGAAGAGTCCTACTAGCTTAGAATTGGGATCTTAAAATGAGATGCTTTTCTGTCCTTGACCCTGGACTTTCTCCCAATGTTGAAGAACAAGGTTTGTTATTCACAGCCTGAATTGGTGGTTCAAATGAGAGGCTTTTTTTAAAAATAGGTTTGAAACTTCACTTTCTGAGAATATGGAAGGCGAAATTATTTGGATGAATCCTCCCCCTAAAAGTAACCACAAACGATATTGGACATCTTTCTTTAAAGTAACTTCTTAAAATTATCCAAGATCTGATAAGGTAGTAAAAAAAAAAAAATAGGGAAAGCAGAAACCCAGAGAGGGAAACAGAGTACTAAAATTTCTTCCGGGGCACCTGGGTGGCTCAGTGGGTTGAGCCGCTGCCTTCGGCTCGGGTCATGATCTCGGAGTCCTGGGATCGAGCCCCGCATCGGGCTCTCTGCTCAGCGGGGAGCCTGCTTCCTCCTCTCTCTCTGCCTGCCTCTCTGCCTGCTTGTGATCTCTCTATCAAATAAATAAATAAATCTTTAAAAAAAAATAAAATAAAATAAAATTTCTTCCACCCTTAGGGCTCTTTCCACAAAGGTGAACTTCTCCAAATTAAACTAGATTCCTAAGACTCAGGCCCTCAAAATAAGAGTAGGTCAGAAGTAAACCCACCCAGCCCTCCTTCATTCTCAATGGACTGAATTTAAGTGGCCCAGGCACTAAGCAGAGAAGGAAGAAAACGACACTAAGAAAAAGCAAAACATTATCCTCACTTTGATTTGCAGACCAAATTCACGTCAACTAAGTAATCCAAAAAAACCTAATGCCAACAATTCAATTTAGGGTGGTCATGAAGGTAATTTTTTTAGGTGTCTGGCTGAAGCAAACTCAAATAACCTATGAAAGGAGTCACTTTTAACCTCAGTCTCAAATAATACCACAAATAATTATTTTCAAAGATAATAAGCTGTTCAGATTTTTTTTTAAAAATTCAAGTATATAACAGGAAATCACATCATAACATGAAAAATAGAGAAGGGCAAATGACAATAGAAAAAAAAGAAATAAAACGTTTAAACGTTTTATTAAAACAGAAATAAAAGAAGAAGTAGGAAAGTACACGGAAACAAATGAAAATGAAAATATAATTGTTCAAAACCTTTGGGATGCAGCAAAAGCAGTTCTAAGAGGGAAGTATATAGCAATACAGACCTGCCTCAAGAAGCAAGAAAAATGTCAAATAAGCAACCTCACCTACAACACAAAGGAACTAGAAAAAGAACAACAAACAAAATCTAAAACCAGCAGAAGGAAGGAAAAAATAAAAACTGGACCAGAAATAAATGGTGTAGAAACTAAAAGAACAATAGGACAGATCAAAGAAACCAGGATCTGGTTCTTAGGGAAAATAATCAATAAAATCCATAAACCTCTACCCAGACTTATCAAGAAAAATAGAGAAAGGACACAAATATATAAAATCACAAATCAAGCAGGAGAAATAACAATAAACACCACAGAAAGCCAAACAATTGTAAGAGAATATTATGAAAAGAAATTGGACAACCTAGAAGAAATGGATAAATTCCTAGAAACATATAACCTATCAAAACCGAAACAGGAAGAAATAGAAATATTTAATAGATTAATAGCAAAGAAATTGAGTCAGCAACCAAAAAACTCCCAACAAACAAAACCCAGGACTGGATGGCTTCACAGGCAAATTCTACCAAACATTTGAAAAAGAGTTAATGCCTATCCTTCGCAAACTATTCCAAGAACTAGAAAAGAAAAGAAGACTACCAAATTCATTTTATGAGGCCAGCATTGTCCTGATATCAAAACCAGATAAAGATACCACAAAAACAAACAAACAAAAAACAACAACAACAAAACTACACACCAATATCTGAGGAAGACAGATGCAAAACTCCTCAACAAAATCCTAGCAAAATGAATCTAATAGTACATTAAAAAAATCATTCACATTAGACAAAAGCATCCCACATGATCAAGTGGGATTTATTCCTGGGTTGCAAAGGTGGGTCAATATTTGCAAATCAATTAATGTTATAAATCACATCAATAGGTGAAAGGGTGGGGCACCTGGGTGGCTCAGTGGGTTAAAGCCTCTGCCTTTGGCTCAGGTCATGATCTCAGGGTCCTGGGATGGAGCCCCGCCGGGCTCTCTGCTCGGCAGGGAGCCTGCTTCCCTTCCTCTCTCTCTGCCTGCCTCTCTGCCTACTTGTGATCTCTGTCTGTCAAATGAATAAATAAAATCTTAAAAAAAAATAAGTGAAAATGTAAGAACCATATGATTATTTCAAAGATGTACAATAAGCATTTGACATGCTCATGGATTAGAAGAAAAACACTGTTAAAATGTCTATATTACCCAAAGTAATCTACACATTTAAAATATCAAAATACCAACAGCTTTTTCACAGAACTAGAGCCAACAATCCTAAAATTTGTATGGAACCGCCAAAGACCCTAAATAGCCAAAGCAATCTTGAAAAAGAAAACCAAAGCTGGAGGCATCACAATTTTGGACATCGAGTTATATTACAAAGCTATAGTATTAAAAACAGTAAAGTACTGGCACAAAAATAAAAACATAGATCAATGAAACAGAACAGAAGATCCAGAAATAAACCACAATTATATGGTCAATTAATCTTCAACAAAGCAGGAAGAAGATCAAATGGAAAAAAGTCTCTTCAACAAATGGTGTTGGGAAAACAGGATAGTCACATTTAAAAAATGAAACTGGACCACTTTCTTAAACCATACACAAAAATAAAATAAAAATGGATTAAAGACCTAAATGGAAACCTGGAACCATAAAAAGCCTAGGAAATTACACAAGAAGTAACTTCTTTGACATCAGCTGTAGCAACTTTTTTAAAAGATAGGTCTCCTGAGGCAAGGGAAACAAAAGCAAAAATAAAGGACTGGGACTATATCAAAACAAAAAGCTTCTGCACAGTGAAGGAAACATGCAAACTAAAAGGAAGCTTATGGAATGGAAAAAGATATTGGCAAATGACACAGTTAATAAGGGGTTAGTATATAAAATATATAAAGAACTTATCAAACTCAGCATGCAAAAAACAATTAAAAATGGGCAGAAGACTCCATCGCAAAGGATGAATACTCAACTTTTTATCAACATGGACGGGACTGGAGGGGATTATGCTGAGTGAAATAAGTCAAGCAGAAAGGGTCAATTATCATATAGTTTCACTTACTTATGGAGCATAAGGAATAACATGGAGGACATTGGGAGAAGGAAAGGAAACGTAAATTCGGGGAAATCGGAGGAGGATACAAACCATAAGAGACTGTGGACTCGGAGAAACAAACTGAGGGTTTTGGAGGGGAGGAGGATGGGAGGTTAGGTGAACCTGGTGGTGGATATTAAGGAGGACACATGGAGCACTGGGTGTGGTGCATAAACATTGAATTTTGGAACAATGAAAAAATAAAATTAAAAAAATGGGCAGAAGACATGAACAGACATTTTCACATAGAGGATGGCCAATAGACATGAGAAGATGCTCATTATCATTTATTGGGGAAATGCAAATCAAAACTACACTGAGCTATCACCTCACACCTGTCAGAATGGCTAAAATCAAAACACCCATAGCAGCTGTTGGCAAAGATGTAGAGAAAAAGGAATCCTCGTGTGCTGTTGCTGGGGAAGCAAACTGGTGCAGCCACCCTGGAAAACAGTTTGGATGTTCCTCAAAAAGTTAAATACAGAAGTACCTTACAATCTAATAATTTTCACTGCTAAATATTTATAGAAATAAAGAATACAAAAAACACTAATTCAAAGGAATACATGCACCTGTGTGTTTATAACAGCTTTATTTACAATAGCTGAATTATAGAAGCAGCCCAAGTGTCCATCAAATGATGCATTCATCATCATTTGATGGACACATCATAAAAAAAGATGTGGTACATATGTACAATGGAATATTGCTCAGCTATGAAAAAGAATGAAATCTTGCTATTTGCAATGACATGGATAGAGCTAAAGAGTACAATGCTAAGTGAATTAAGTTAGAGAAAGACAAATACCATATGATTTCATTCATATGTGGGACTTAAGAAACAAAACAAACAAGCAAAGGGAAAAAAGAGAGAGAGACAAACCAAGAAACAGACTCTTAGCTACAGAGAAAAAACTGACAATTGCCCCAGGGGAGGTAGGTGGAAGGATGAGTGAAATAGGGATGGGGTTTAAGGAGAGCACTGGCTGCAATGAGCACCGGGTGATTGAAATAAAAACTTAAAAATATTGAAAAATAAACAAAACGTATTTCTACCTTAAAAAAATAGAAAAGATAAATACATTTTGATATAATTACCAGTCACTATGCAATGATGGAAATGAATAAACTATCGCTATGCAATCACTAAAATCAGGGATTGGCAAACTATAATCTCAAAGGCGAACTGTTCTGTAAATAAAATTTGCAGGAATATAGCACCCTCATTCACTGTCATCTTGTCTATGGCTGCTTTCACAATGCAACAGCAGAGCTGAATATGCTGCAGGAGAAACCATATAGCCCGCAAAACTATTTATTTTTTACTATCTAGCCCTTTACAGAAAAATATGCCTTTTTTAAAACTTCTGTCTTAAATGAATCTTGCAAGACCAAAAGAACAAGAAATGAAGACTATATACTACATTATTCCATTTACATAACGTAAGGAACCTGGCAAACTAAGTTATATTGCTGAGGGATGCAGACATACGTGGTAAAATTTTAAAGCAATGCAAGGAAACAATTATTTCAAAACGTATGAGAGAGGTTGTGTTTCAAAAGGACGCTGAGGGGCGCCTGGGTAGCTCAGTGGGTTAAAGCCTCTGCCTTCGGCTCAGGTCATGATCCTGGGGTCCTGGGATCGAGCCCCACATCGGGCTCTCTGCTCAGTGGGGAGCCTGCGTCCTCCTCTTTCTGTCTCTGCCTGCCTCTCTGCCTACTTGTGATCTCTGTCTGTCAAATGAATAAATAAAATCTTAAAAAACAAAAACAAAATAAAAGGACGCTGAAAGGACTTCAGGGCAGCTGCCCATGATCTGCTCCTTAATCTGGGTGGTAGATACATGGGAGTTTTATTAATCCAGTATACTGAATATGTATATAAAACATATATGCATAATATATTGTGTTTTATATGATTTTCTAAATCAATGCTAAATTTTACACTCAAAAAAGGTAAAGAAACAGAAAAGTATTGCTTCTTTTATCCAGTTTATAATTTTTAAAACAAAGTGAAGTTTCTATTTTCAGACTTAAATGTGAAAGGTCTAGTTCTATGTACATTTTTAAAAATAACAATTGACTCAAGTTTTGATTACTCTTTTCTTATTCTCCTTAAATTCTGGCCTGATTTATATCAAAATGTTAAAAATAGCCAATATAAAGAATTATTTGCAGAGTTTCACTCACAGAATAAATTATTATTTCTGTTATAACAAAAATGCAAGTCCTAGGATAGAATATCAATATGTATAATATATTAGCTAGAGTGTTAACCCAGAAATTTCATTCTAACCAAACTATCTTTAAGCAAACAATAGCTTTCTTTTTCAAAAGTAATTGGGTTTTTTTCTTTGCTCATCAGCATTTAAGACCATTAACCATTCAAATACAAGTCTTAATTTTTTTTTGTTATAGCCTTTTTGGATTATAATGCACATACCATATAATTTACCCACTTAAAATGTATGATTTAGTGGTACACTCATAGTTAGATAACCATCAATTTTCACAATCCCCAAAAGAAATTCAGCACCCTTTAGCTATTACCCCCTAAACATCCCATCTTCCCCCTCTTCCAACCACGGACAACTTCTAATCTATGATCTCTGTCTCTATATTTGCCTATTCTGAACATTTCATATGAATGGCGTCAGGTAATACGTGATCTTTTGTGTCTGGCTCTTTCATCTAGCATAATGTTTACAAGGTTCATCCATATTATAGCATGTTTTAGTACTTCATTCCTTTCTATGATTGAATACTATTCCATTGTATGGATATAGCACATTTTGTTTACTCGCTCATTGATCACTGGACATTTGGGTTGTTTCTACCTTTTAGCTCTTAGGAATAATGTTGATATGAAGATTTCTATACAAGTTTTTGTGTGGACACAGGTTTTAATTTCTCTAGGGTGTACACTGATGAATGGAATTAGTTCTAATATTTTAATATTTGACTTAATGCCTGACTACGACAAACTGTAATTAAGAAGTTCAATTACAGCACTTCTTCATTATTTTTAGAGAGTTGGTTTTGTGAAACAAACTTTTTTTAAAACATATAATGTATTATTTGCCCCAGGGGTACAGGTCTGTGAATCATTAGGCTTACACATTCCACAGCACTCACCATAGCACATACCCTCCCCAATGTCCATAACCCCATCACCCTCTCCCTACCCCCACCCCCAGCAACCCTCAGTTTGTTTCGTGAGATTAAGAGTCTCTCATGGTTTGTCTCCCTCCTGATCCCATCTTGGTGAAACAAACTTTTATTTAGTTTTCTAAAGCTGATTACCATATCAGTCAGAAGTACATTATCACTTCCACTGTGGTAATACAATATCACCATTAATAACACATTTATTCTTTGATCATTACAATTAAATATGTTCAACTACAACATATAAATTTCATTAAATACTAACTTTTAAACTCATGGAAAGTATCTTCAAATTTTTCTCACACTTTGAGAGTTTTCCAGGCTACAGTGAGAATCCTCCTAATTTTCTTTATTTAAGAATCTTTTTCTTGGGGTGGGGGAGGGGTGCCTGGGTGGCTCAGTCCATTAAATGTTTGCCTCAGGCTCAGATTATAATTTCAGGATCCTGGGATCGAGTGGACATTGGGCTCCCTGTTCAGCGGGCAGTCTGCTCTTCCCAACCCCCCTCCCATGTACGCTCTCCCTCTCAAAAAAAGAAAAGAATCTTTTCTTCTTAAGTATTTTTATTTATTCATTTTTGTGAAAGAGAGAGAGGGAGAGAGAGAGAGAGAGAAAATGAACAGGCATGTGGAGGGGCAGAGAGAGAAGTAGGCTCCCAGATGAGCAGGGAGTCTGATGTGGGACTCGATTCTGGGACCCTGGGATCATGACCTGAGTTGAAGGCAGACAGTTAACCGACTGACAAACCCAGGCACCTGCTCTCTTTTTTTGTTTTGGTTTCCTGTTTTTTCTTTGTTTTGTTTTGTTTTTTTAAACAATCTTCCCACCTATGTAACCAAGAACCCAATGGAATAAGTCCAAATGTTTACCATTTTTAGTGATAACAAATCCTACTAAAGATTTTTCTAAAGTAGGTTAAAAGAAATGGACGACTTGAAAAATGAAAGAGTATCCAATAAAACTACATCTTTGTTCAAAGTTTACTTGTATAACTAGGTATAACTGTATAGTGAAACATAACTATTTCAACTGTAACTGTATATAACTATATAAAACTATATACAATGAAAACTCTGAATTCTGGCAAGATAATTATGATTTAAAAAGTAATCATAAGTGCAGGATTCAGTATTTACCACTAACTCTTTTGTTCAATCAGGGAGAACTACCTTTCCCCAAAACCCACAAATATTCTCAGATGGGTAATCAAAAGGAAATGGAAGAATTATGAGCCTCTTTGCTGCCCTCCAAAATACAGATTTTAGAATCAGTAGCTATCTGCTAGAAATTTAAAGTAAAAAATTTTACAACAATAAACAGAAAGAGAAATGTGAGAGGTTAAGAAGAGTTAAGGAGATCTGGAGTTTAAGAGAAGTCATGGAGAAAGACAGGCAGAGGGGGAAAAATGAGGAAAAACAGACAAAACAACAAAAAGAAGGTTTGGTTAGATTTTTAATTGCTGATGAAAAAGTCTGCCCAAATATGCATGGTTCCCACCATATGCATCTTGGCTGGATTTGAAATCAACAGACAAAAACCGAGAATGGTGATACGGCAAAATGAAAAATTGAGCATCCCACTCAGCCAGCGGGCCCTGAGGACGGCCATGAATTCACACACACTTGGAGCAACACCTTTTAAGGCCACATACGGATGTGCATGTGAGACGAATGAACGTGCGCGCTGGAGGACTCGGGGAGGAGAGGGCCTCTGAGGCAGCTTCAAAGGAAATCAGCATCCTTCAGTCTAATTAAAACCTACTTTTATTTCATTTGTAGAAGGGTGTCAGGTTTGATTAAAGGCCACAAACAATTTGGCTCTGAGAAGAACAGTGGCTTGCTTTCATGAGGAAAAACGGGAGGGGGGGAGTAATTCCTAAATGCGATCATCAGAGGTTCTGGGGGCAGTGTGCCTCCTCCCGAGGTCACTAATGTCCCCAGGGAGGGGGCTAAAGGGTCTGTTGTCCGGTCTATGGAAGGATTTCAGGCTCTCCCGAAACTGAAATGTAGTATCCTTAGTGAACTGGATACACAAATTCATTAGGCAAGCAAAGAATGGCAAATTTCACCCTCAGTTTGCAGTTCCACGCCCCAATGGGACAAAATGGAACTGTATTTGCTGGCAGCTTCTGCTTCTCTGTGTACGCACATCTCTACGTATATCAGGTAACACGCCTTCTTGTTGTAGCAGTTCCAAAATACTTAATGCGAGCTTCCTTATTAGCAGCAAGTGGGTCTGTTGAAGCTTAAGAAAGCCATTTAATAAAAATAAAGCCACCCAAATGAACGTGGATTGAAAAAAAATTTAGATTGATGGAGCTAGGTTGGTCACTGTAATTACGGAAGGTGTATCATTTCCTAAGCTCTCTTTGCATTAAGTGTATGCCGTACATTTATCAGACATAATTAGCACTTTAGGTGACAATGATTTGATTTCTTTCCTTGTAATAAAAGCTCTCTGTGTTGGCATATACATTCAGAATGGGAAATTGAATACTGTTGCTGTTTATTCCCCTGAGGCAAAATTTAGGACAAACTGGGGAAAATATGAAGAGGGCTTACAGAAGAGCCCTTTGTGAATTTTGCAAACAGAAAAAGAAAATAGTTCAATAAGCGCTTTTAAGGATCACAGACAAACGCGTGCTTTTTGAAAGCGAAGGATATCTATGGAACGTTTCTCTACTTTCAAAGTCAGCATTTAACTTTCCTTTAGATGTGAACAAACCCACACTAAATTGATTCGTAGGCACAACTGCAAAACTGGACACATTTAAATTACTGTGTCCGAACCAGAAAAGTATGTGTGCTGCCTTCTCTGAGGAGGCAGAAGAGAACGGCTTTAAAATTTATTTCAAATAAATATTGAACCTTCTATTTCCTCAACTGCCACAATTAAGAATCATACTAATCCACTCTTTGGTGGATTAAAGTACTTGTATAAATGTCAAGTTTTTTTTATATAAGGAAAAAAGGAGCAATTGAAATGCGAGTTGCTGATCTATTGTACACGGCTCATAAAGAATGCTACATCCTCTTGAAATCTGTAGCCCCACGGGATATGCTATGAAAACTTAGGCTTTTGCATTTAAATATCCTTGAATTTTCTTCTCCTTTTCACCAAAAACAAAATGTGACAGTTGGGTTGGTTGGTTCCTTTGACTGCAAAAATTATGAGAAATTTAGTCACAGATAATGATTGTTAAAAGCAGTATTTCTGAAGTCAATCTAATGTTACTAGTTAATTCGATGCAAACCTTTTCATTTACACTGAACCAGCTGACTTTTTGCTTAATCCTGAGATTTGTTCTAACTAAGACGCTGATACAAAGACAGATGCTTTTCTGCTAGAGAGTGATTTGCATGTCATCCTCTCTTCCAAGAATTCTGGAATTCCACACTATCAAAGGAGTAGAGTATGTGAGAGATACCCAAACTACACACATCACACCTTTCCCTACGGGTTTTTATTTTATATTTTCTAAAATTACATGGGCCTTTTACTAACCTAAAGAAAAATCGCTTTAAAGAAGGTGTCTGGTTTTTACATGAGTTCCTATTTAGGAAATGTATAGGTAATAAACCAGAAACACACAATTAAAAGCTTTGAAAAATTAGTAGGGAGAGAAGAGGTTTTGGCATAAACAGAGTTTGTTTATATTATAAAAAAAATAAGAGGAAAAAATGAAATAACTGTTTAGAGCTTTACAGAGTTTACTTGTTATAATTTAGAAGTGTATACAGATGGAAGAAGTCCAGTAGCTGTATGCATCAGGGTTTCTAAGCATAAGCTTAAATAACAGGTGTGTGCGGCATTAGTAATAGTTTCAAAAAATAATTTCTCTTAGTAGATTTTTACGTTGAGCCCAGTAGAGATTAAGGTCACACAAAGAAGTACTATTTATGTATTCTTCCTGATGGTTGTATATTATTTCATTTTCTCAAATAAGAGAAATTTAGTTTGGAAACTTGAATCTGATTTCTGCAGGTTTACACCTGTAGCCTAGGTTTTTCTGAGCATAAACACAAGGCACCCGAAATAAAAATGAAGAGAATGAATCACGTTACAGGAGAACCCAGGGTCTCCACGCAAGGCTGGGCTTGACAGAATGCGGCCTCGGGTGATGGTCAATGTTTGCTCCCTGATCTCACATTCTTATAACAAAATAGTCATATTAAACCCACCAAATTATGAGATGATATAATCACCTGTTACGGTAGCAATACTTGACAAAACGAACTAGTTTTGAAACAGGTTTACAACCACTTATTGTTAGCATTTTTGTCCAAATGCAAATTCTTTCCCCAGTTTTTTTTTTTTTTTTTGCTTTTTACATATAATTTTATCTCAGTAACATGAAACTTTTTCCTTCTCGCATGAAAATATTAAACAGCCATGACCTATGATCAGGAAGTCCTCTGTTATTTCTCATTAGATGGATTCTTATACAACACATATGCACATATATACATAAGACACATATGCAATGTCACAAAGCACTTTCGATTTTTCTCTTATACTCCCCTAGGATGATGTAGGGAACTTCATGTCAAAAACCCTCACTTTAGAACAATAAATAAATAAACCAGCCACAGCCTTCCTGACGCTGGCCAACTCTAGCATAAGTAATTCAAGAGGCTGAGAGATGCCAGATAAATTTGATTACTATAAAAGATGGGAATATGTTTCTTTCCTTTGAGAATTCACAAAAAGGGGTCAAAAACAAAGCAATGCTGAAAGCGAACAATTTCATTTCGCCTGCAATTCACGGCGAAAATTCAAAGGCAATTTTGCAGGAACATTTTATCACAATTTTATAGACCCTCATTTCCTGCACACATCACAATCTTTAATTTCTGAAAGAGGAAAGCAAGAAAAGGGGAAGTAGGGAGGGGGGAGAGGGTGAGAAGGCTGAGACCGACCGTGAGGGGCTTTTTCTTCTTCTTCTTTAAGATATAAATGCAGATATTTATAAAGCAGTGAGAGATTTGTAAATCTTTCTTCAAAGCTGAACCTACTGCTGGGATTGTGATTTGCTAAAAGCTGCTATAGGCATACTCCAAAACTCAGCAGGGTCACCCCTCCCCTTCCAAAAAAAAAATAATAAAATAAAAATAAAAAATAAAAGAAGTGCAAGAGTCGGGGGGGTGAAGGGGAAGCGAGGGGGAAAAAAACCTCAGTCCGATTAGTAAGTAGTGTCTCTACAGGCAAAAAGAGTTTAAAAAAAAACTGTTTTTGCTTTACACCTTATCCTTGAATCACACATTTTTCCTCTTTCCAAATACAGAAAAAGAAAATTTAAAACTCAATACTTTGCTTCCCATCCGTGACCTCCTCAACGCTGTTTGAAAACAGCAGGTCAATTCTCAAAGACAAGCTGTTCAGTGGTCCTTTGGAAGGTCACAATTCAAGGACAAATATAACAGGCACCCATCCAAAGGGTAACTTGACTACCGCCACTCCCAACCACAGGTCTTCTCTGGGGTAATGAATGGTGTGGGTAGCTGGGAACACATTTCTGGGAACTGGTTTCTAGTTCTGATCTTGCCAATACCCCACGTGAGATCTCAGAGGAAAGCTGCAAACTCTCCCATTTCCTAGTGGGGATGATTTAAAAAAAAAAAAAAAAAGTCTTACTGGCTTGCCGGGGTGCTAAGGATAACAGAAAACAAGGGGAAAGCATTTGGCTCATTTTTAAGATAGACGCATCCCGGAGACCCAGAAAGTGTCAAAGACAGAGGAGGAGGAGGTGAGTTAATATTTGTTAACTAAAGAATGAATGTAGTCTGGAAAGCATGAGCCAAGAAAATCAGAGGAAAACTGCAAAATATGGATACCGAAGTGAATCAATGGTATCTACTGCTCTGAACCTACTCTCTAAGAGAGAACTGGACCGGCTTCAGAATGTAGTAGACGTTTCTTTTTCATTGGGAAAATTAACCTCTCCTTGCTGCATCCACCTCTCACCTCATCCTGATGCTCTTAATGCCCTTATCATCTGGACTCAAAAGACTCAAAAAGCTGCAGAGCCTAGTAGGACTGCAGGGAACATGGCCATTTGAAAATGTGGAGTGACTTTTCATTTTTCTCTGAATAGATGCATTGTTTTCACACTTGATCTTAGCCAAAAGGCCGAGAGAGAACTTGATATATAATAATTTTGAAGGGAAAGTGGTTTTAAGAAAAAGAAGAAAAAAAAAAAAAAACAACCCCAAGAGAAAAAGAAAACCTTCTGTAAGTCACTGTTTTCTGACCAAACCAGGTACAGCTGCCACTAGGAGGGAACGTAACTTTGCCAAGTGTTGCCAACCGCCTTCTGCACGTCTGGCTCCTTACTTTCTAGAGGAAATTCTTGGGAATGCCCCTGGCACTGTCTGGTACTGACCTAAATTTCCATTAAGAACAAAGAACTACAGTAATGGAGGGACTGGGCTTTGATAATTGTATCAACACCTAACATAAAAATCTAAGATAGTTTAATTTTAACATTAAAGACTCTATATACAACACAGAGCTATATGGAATATGTACGTTCTACGTAATGGCCACATATTTACATCCTTTCAGAAATCTACTTCCTAAAATGCCAGTCCCCAATTCAATGATTGTAACTGGTTAAAAAAAAAAAAAAATCAGTCAATCATTATGGACAAAAAGCCACAGATCTGCCAAAATTTGAAAACTCACATAATTTGCCATCTGGTATTTGCCACACTAAGGAGTCATCGCAATGATGCACATGTCAAGAGACCAAGCACCAACTACATAACGCTACTCATACATAAACTGTGATGGGACATGGCACAACCGTACAAAACACTCATTTGAAGGAGCTGCCACCTAGTTCTACTCCAGCCAAAAGAAATAGGCAAAGATATTAAACATGTGGCAGAGAGGAAATGGTAACAGAGCATTCAGAGCCACCAAAACCAAAAATAATAATGGCAATCTCCTTACCAATAACTTTTTTTGCACATAGATGATACTTTATTCAACTATTTCCACCAGTATTCTACTTTATTTAAAACAGAGAATGGTATACACATGTAGTCAGAGGTAGTCAGCACAATTAGGGCCTTTAGGGAGGGCTGGTGCCCTACGTTTGTCCAGTTATTCACCAAATTCTTCACTAGTACCTCCTGTCTGCTCAGGATATCACAGTCAATAAGAGAAACACGGTCCTGCTGAGCTTATAGTCTAATGTAGAAGATGAATTAATAAGTAATAAATACGGTGTGACAGATGTAACGAAAGGGGACATATGGATACTTGGCAACCACTGAGGAGATGATTTCTCAGATCATCACTGTAATCGCTCACTTCCAGAAGAGAAGCTGAGACCCAGAAGGAGGGCAAGAAGTTGTCCAAGGTGATATGAAGAGACTGTTCCAACAAAATGAAGGGCATGGAAGTGGCAATGAGACCCAGCAAAGTGGATAAACTTTAGATTATCTGTTTTACTAAAATGAGCCACTTCAAATCCATTTTAAAAGCAAATGGGACAGGGGTACCTGGGTGGCTCAGTTGGTTGAATGTCTGACTTTGGCTCAGGTCATGATCTTAGGGTCCTGGGATCCAGCTCTGTGTTGGGCTCTGCACTCATTAGGGAGTCTGCTTCTCCCTCTGTCTCTCCCCTTGTTTGTGCTAGTTCTCTGTCTCTGTCTCTCTGTCTCTTAAATAAATAAAATATTTAAGGAAAAAAGCAAATGGGACACAAATAACTTTCTAAACCACACATAAATAGGTGGATGCTTTGACATCACTGAAGAACAAAAAATTTTTTATTATAAAGATTTTTTTATTGTAGTATGTAGCAAGTTTTGTGGTCTTTCTTCAATAATCTTTAAGCAGCCTGGAGAGTTTACTCATAGCTGGAAAAGTTGAGGTGAAGACTGGTTTAAAGGATTCAAATCTCCACATCTTAGAAGGCCTATAGATCTGTTACTCACACAGTAACGCAGTGGGATTCCATTGTGTCATACCCATCTCTCAAAAGAGTCACCTATTTCTGCAGGAAATAGTCAATCTTTCTAAAATAGTACCTCTTTACTTACATATCTACGTTTCAAAGAGAGCTCTTATTAACACACATTAGGTCTTCGAGCATCTCCATGAAAATTCTAAGGGAGTTTTAAAGATTTTTTAAAAATTTATTTATTTGGGGCGCCTGGGTGGCTCAGTGGGTTAAAGCCTCTGCTTTTGGCTTGGGTCATGATCCCAGGGTCCCGGGATCGAGCCCCACATCGGGTTCTCTGCTCAGCAGGGAGCCTGCTTCCTCCTCTCTCTCTGCCTGCCTCTCTACCTACACAACTTTAAAAAAATATTTATTTATTTGACAGAGAGAGATCACAAGTAGGCAGAGAGGCAGGCGGCGGGGGGCGTGGGGCGTGGAGCAGGCTCCCTGTCAAGCAGAGAGCCCGATGCGGGACTCAATCCCAGGAACCTGAGAGTATGACCTGAGCCGAAGGCAGAGGCTTAACCCACTGAGCCACCCAGACGCCCTCTAAGGGAGTTTTAAATAAAAATTCCTTCAAGGGGCATGGAAGTTTATAAACAAAGCTTCTTAAAATGGAGAAGATGGTACTAGGAGGAGCATGGAATTCAACCAATAGTGCCCTCACAAGGCACCAATGTGAGGTCATGATGTCAGATTTGTGAACATCAGACTACTACCTACTTCTTTCTGAGAGTGAGGTTTATTGAAGTATAATTTACATGAAAGAAGATACACCCTTTTTAGTGTACAGTTTTATGAGTTTTGTCAAATGCAGAGTCAGGTAACCACCACCACACCCAGGATGCTGAAAAGTTCCATCGCTCCTCCAAAATCCCACTGTACTTTTAGTCAACTCCTCCCTCAGCCCAGTCCTTGGCCACCATTGACACATCCTCTATTCCTATAGCTTTGCAATGTAAATGCAAGCAACAGCATGGAGATTTGGGAGTCTGGCTTCTTTCACTTAGCATAGGGCATTTGAGATTCAGCCATATTGTTGCACATATCAGGAGTTCATTCCTTCTTATTGCTGAATAGTATTCCATCATATGGCTAAATCACTGTTTATCTACTCACCAGCTGAAGGACACCTGGACAATTTCCAAGGTTGGGAGATTATGAATAAACCATTATAAGCCTCAACTGGCAGGTTTCTGTGTGACCATAAGTTTTTATTTCTCTTGGGAAAACCCTTAGGAATAGGTTTTCTGGGCCATATGGTACATGTATATTTAACTCTTTAAGATGTTGCTAACCTGTTTTCCAAAGAGTGCTCCCATTTTCCATTTCATCGGCATGTGTGACAGTTTGGTTACATATTTAACTTAGGAAGGTAACCTATGAGAATATTTTAAAGAATTGTATCAATAAATGTATAGTGATCAGGAAAAGAAAGATGAGCACTAAATTCAGTTCCATATAAGGTAGACTGAGCCAACACTCAATTTCATTAATGATTCTTTAGGTAAGATTCTATTTTAGGAGTCACAAAACCTATTACACTGAAGTTTTGCCATTTTTGCACATGCACCCACCACCACTTACCTCTTCTCTCCTCACTTCTGCTTCCCTTGTCCAAACCTCAAGAATCCTGAAGACCCACTTCAAATGTCAGCTTCTCTTGAAGCATTCTGGGCAAGAATAACCAATTTCTTTTCTGAATTCATACAGCCCTTATAATTCCTCATAATTTTTAATTCCCATTATATATCTCATGGCTTGCATTCTATTAAAAGCATGTATACTCATTTTTTTCCTCCTTGAGAATCATACTCTTCTTATACCAGGGATGCCAAAAGAGATCAACTCAGCTGTACAACCCTCTAAGCCAGAATAGGTCCATGTATGCTAGACTATTCTGTGGTACAAGTGTGCATAATGTTCAAGGTCAAATGCACCAGCCACTATAAATATCCAAGATGATGAAGAATTATACAACTCCAGAGTTACACACATCCTTCTGGATAGTCAATGCACTTAGGTTTAAAATTTACAGTGTGGATCTACTTTAACTGAATTCAACAGAGGAAATCTCCACTTAATCTCCAAATAATAATCTAAGAGGAAGATTCCACCACACATTGCCGGGTGGTCCTCCACCAAAACAAAAGACACAGGACATTTCATCTGTTTTAACAAGAAAAGAGGTATTCATCAAAAGAAGCCAACTACTTAGAGAGGGTTAGGGAAGACTATTAAAGAAAAATAATTCCATGGACTAAATGTCATGTAAAAATCTTATGTGAAAGCCGAAGGGCTAAGAAAATGAAGAACACTGCCCCTACTTTTTTTTAATCTGCTCTTCCTCTTTCACTAGGTCTAGAAAAAATCATATGTTAACTACTTCTTTCACTATAGTTTCAACTGAGTCTCTCAAATGCCTGGTCTCCCAAATGCCAACTCAGTGCTACTGAGACGGCAGCGTTATTGGGAAATGTCAAAGCTGAACCCCAAACAGCCTTGCTGGAGTCTTTTTTTAAAGTCTCAGAATATCACCTTTTATACCTTTATTTAAAACTGTGATCTTGAGCTAAGCTGCTGTACTCGACTGTGTCCCTTTAACCTAGGGAACTCACTGCCAAAAAATATTATTGAGGCCAACAGCTTAATAAGTTTTATAGAAGATTAAATATTTATATGAATAAAAATAGCACCTGCAGCGACACCAGGAAGGATAAAATTACAAGGGCTATGAAATCTTCATGCTTCAGGGCATAAATTGCTTACCAGCTGGATGAGGCGGTTTTCCTCACGGAACAACACCGCACTGCTAAATATGTCTTCCTGAGAAGGATCTCAATGCTGAACATTTTCAGGACCAAAGACTACAGGAGAAGGACTAGTAAGCTCCTGGTAGGAATCCAGCTCAAGGTTGTACTGGATTTTAGAAAACAGACACAATGCTCTACCAATCTAAAATACAAAAACAATGATGCAAGAGAGAAGCCAACCACTCCATTCACACTGAGTGGGAGTAAGATGGAACAAAAGGATGAAAGGTGAGAGAGCTCACAATGGGAAATGAGTCCCAAGTTTGATGACTGATACAGAATCTTTGCAGGAAAGAACTAAGGACCCCAAATCTTAAAGCCAGTTAAGGCAAAACTGGAAAGGAAGTAGTCAGTCAATTAGTTAGGCTAAATCTCTTCTTTCTTTAATATTTTCCCAAAGTAGAAATGAACCATACAGATTATCAATAAGACCTTACTCTTCTAAACCTTATTAGAGCAAAGGCCAACACTGATGAGAGAAGAAAGCAACTGGGAAAACATAATGAAATAAGCAGAAAAATCAAGAGAAACTAACAAACGTGCAACAATTTTTCAATGCCAGATTTCACTTCTCCCGGCACCAACTATACGGTGGCTTTGCAAAAGACTCCTTTTTCCTCATGGGTCACAAGAATGATAGTAAATAGCAATCAATCCATTTTATAAATAAAATATTCAACAAAGTAAAGAGTAGCATCCAGCCAGGCAAAGTAGGTTGATAAGGTTAATGACTTGTTAGCTTTATTGAAAATTCACTTGACTTTGCAAGTCTGGATAACCCAATGTGCACAAACATTCTAGAGTTACTAGAACTCCTTGATGTTCAGCTGCATAATTAGCTGCTTTCTACCAAAGGATTATTTAAGAAACAGCTATGGGCTCCAGGAAGGTGCTTCCATGCAAAATAGCATACGGAAGTACATGAAGGGTGGCCCTCAGAACGACTAAATGAACAAAGGGCTCCTGTGGATTTTAATAACACTGATCTACTTATGAATCATAAATCAAATGGGGACTCTCTTGCAGTTCAAAGATTTCCAAGATTTCTGGAGAGAATGCTCCAGCAAAGCAGCATGTTATCAGCCAGGATTAACCATACTTGGCTCACACTCTTTTAAAAATAGCATTTTGCACTCTCAGACAGGTCTGGCAGAGACAGCGGGAAAGGTAGGGGGAGAAGGGGGCAGGGGAACCTTCAGGGCCCGTGACAAGGGTCTTTCTTGCAGAAGCCAGAGTTTGGCAGAGATGGATGGTGCTGAGAGGAGCAGAGAAACGCAGGCTCATAAAGATGAGCTGTCACATTCTAAACCGGAGAGATAAATAAACGGTTAGTATCAACAGGAGCCGTTTCTTATTATTTTTAGAAAGTCTTTAATTTAATGCATATTTTCTTTGCTGAAAAGGAATAGTGATATTAACAAATTGGTTTTATTTCTAACCTGGCAGGCTGCCTGCAGTGAAATGTAAATACATGTACATGGGAGCCGGGATTAGCATTTACTGAAGAAAAAGAGTAGTCAATATTTTAATGAGGAAGTCTAAGAAAGCAATTGCATGAAACACACTCTGATGTCACAGGGGAGCTTTTTAAGTTAAGCCAACTAGTTCCAAATTACTACTTTGCTCAGCTTTCCTTTAAGGGAAGTTTAGACTTACTTAAAAAAATACAACTGTGGCATTTAGTCTTAAATATCATAAAATAGCTGTAATATTCATCTCTATAAATACATACATTAACCTATATACATGTCTCTCATTATATATATAGAAAAAGGATGTCTGACATGCCATTCTTCAGTTAAATGGCCCATTTAACACTGTCATCCTTCTCCTTTTTTCAAAGACAGAAACACTAGGTGAAGAAAATTGATACTATCCAAGACTAAGGGATAGATGTGAGGGGGGAAAATGCATGGTAGGAAATATGAGTAACCAAAGCAAATAAAAATCAATGATAGTTGAAGGATAGAATTGTGTATATAAGACAAGTTTGGGGGGCAGAAAAAATCTACTAGAAAAACATTATCATGTGATTTCTTTTTTTATTTTTATTTTTTTCATTTTTATTTATTTGACAGAGAGATCACAAGTAGGCAGAGAGGCAGACAGAGAAAGGGGGGAGAAGCAGGCTCCCTGCTAAGCAAAGAGCCCGATGTGGGGCTCGATCCCAGGATCCTGAGATCATGACCTGAGCTAAAGGCAGAGGCTTAATACACTGAGACACCCAGGTGCCCCTATCATATGATTTCTAATGAGACATCCCTAATTTCAACAGATTAGAAAGAGTTAGAAAAACATTCTGGGTATTGGGTGAGTGTGGTAAACCAAGGAAATAATAAAAGAGCTGAAATATCACTCAGAAATGATTACTCATGCTTAAATGAAATCAAATGATCCCAAGTGTTGAAGACTTCTGTATCAACATTTCTGAAATACAGGATATCCAACAGGACTAACTACTTTAACAGCACACATTAAAACAGTATTTCCTAGTCTCTTGAATACTATCAAGAACGTTTTCTGTCAAATATTATGCAGATTATACTCTCACACTGGCCAAATTTTATGTATTCGCCAAACCTCAAGAGGTTTCACTACTAACATCAAGTGATAAAGAGCAGAAATTGGTAAAACAGGAAAAAAAATCACAGAAAATAATCAACAAAGCTAAAAGTTGTTATTTTTAAAGAGAGTGATAAAATCAATAAACAGAGAAGGGGCATGTCATCAATACTAAGATCCTGCAGACATTAGAAGGATCATAAGAAAGACCTTATAATCATTTATACTTTTATCCATTCATAATTATATGCTTTTATGAAAATAAGTTATCTATATATCTAAAAGAAAGTGTTATAGATGACAACCAGGAGAAATACACCAAAATATTCAAAGCAACATTCAGCTTATTAGACAAAAATCATTGCTTTTAATTTATAATTTTTTTAAATCCTGCATTCCCACAAAGGTCTACTATACACAGTGGAGATGAGTAAAATACATTCACATTCAACAATATAAATGGGTCTCAGAAACATAATATTGAGTGAAAATTTGTCATAAAGGAAGCATCAGTATACGTTTAGTGTGATACACTTTTTTAAGAAAGGTTTTATTTATTTACTTGAGAGGGAACATGTGCCTGAGAGAGCACAAGCCAGGTGAGCAGCAGACGTAGAGGTAGACGTAGACTCCAAGCTGAGCAGGGAGCCCGGGACCATTTTCTGAGCTGAAGGCAGACGTTTAATCAACTGAGCTACCCAGGCACCCCTAATGTTTCCATTCTTAAGCTGGATCTTAAGTTTGTGGATATTCATTTTGTTATTATGCTTTGTAACTTATACATATATAACATATTTCATTTGTATGCATAAAATATTACCGATAAAATCAAAGCAGAGAAAGGACAGAAGAGATCTATTTCCCCTGTCAAATGATCCTTCCCACCTCCACCAGAGACAAGTGAAAGACTCCTGAGAGCCTCACCACTGACAGACCTAGGTGATAACAAGACTAGAAGCTGTCTCTATACCAATCAAGAGCTATTTTATGATGAGCCAGAATATTTTTTACAAAAACCTATCCACTAACCCTCTTGACATCCATTCAGAAACACTAAGTACAAAAAGAAAAAAAAGGGTGTGTAGTGGTTGGGGGCAAAGAAGGTGGGGTACTATGGCACCTCCCTGGGAAAACTCATCCTCAAAACTGAAGTACTGAAACTGGGGCAGAAAAAGGAAGAACAGAAGTACATGTTGGAAAGGAGAGTGTTTTATGTGTTTGAACAGAGACCTAGACTTTCAGGGTTTAGATCTCTGGATGATGCTTCCCGAAAACTGGGACTTAACCAAGGATGTATTCACATTTATATTTCCTCCAGATACAGACCCAAGAAGGAAATCTGACCATCACACAACAAGACAGACCCCTAAGAAGAAACCCCTAAGCCTGTTGACAAGCACCCAACAAAGCATCTATGATAGGCTATCGCAGAAGAAGGAACAACAACGGTCCATTAACTCAAAGGAAGATCATTGCCTCTGAAAATATGATACTTGAGGACATCAAAGGTCTTACCCAACTGTGAATTCTTGAGGTCAGGGGCCAAGTCTTGTTTACTCATGTGTTTCTAGTATTTAAAGCAGTGCCTGGCACAAAGTAAATGTATAATGACTATTTTTAAAATAAATTCAACTGTTTCAGATCTACAAGAGAGAGCAAAATAGACCTCACTGTAAAAAGTACAGAAAACTGTCAGGAGAAATAAAATATGAAAGAGAAACAATAATAAAAGGAAGATGAGTGAGATAAGAAGAGAGTATATGTAACCAAAAATGCACGGACAAGACGTAAATTCATGCTAAAGGCAGTAAATACAAGAAGGATAAACAAGAAAAAACAGCGTAACATTTCAGGACTACAAACCAACTGCAAGAGACCAAACACCCACCGTAAGTTTAGATTAAGTTCCAATTTAGTTGGCCAAGAGAGCAACATAGTCAGGAGCCCATACGTCTCAGCATGAAGTCCTTTGGTTTCCAGAGTCCCTAGTGAGAGTATAGTGAATTGTAAAGAGGCCTCAAATTTGCCCACTCCCTGCATCCACGCTGCTGTAATAAGGAACGCCAGTTTCTCCAAATAAGAGCTAGAGTTCATTTCTGTACCCACTGAATCCACAATAGTCAGGTGACTTCCTTTGGCCAATATAACCTAGCAAAGTGATGTCATCAGAGTCTTGGAAAGTGCTTAGCATTGGAGTTTGCCCTCATGTGCTGCTTTAGAAACTTTCAGATATGTGGTTCCCAAGTCCAGAAACAGGCACAGGGATCACTTCCAATTGACCCACTCGCTGAATGCACTCACATGAGAACTGCCCAACAGAGTCCAAAATTACCCGCCTACAAAATCTTGAACTAATAAATGATAGCTCTTTTAAGCCACTAGATGGGATGGGGGTGGGCGGTGGGCTATGCAGCAAAAACCAGCTGACCCAGAGGTAGTCAGCTCTCAGTAATACTCTCTGCGCAAGGCCTTTAGATCTAAGCTCAGTCCTAGCTGCCCCCACCTTGTCTTTATACTTAGACGTAATCATCACTCAGGAAAAATTTAAATGAGTTATGTGTTAAGAAGGAACATCCCAACTTATGAAACTGCTGGTTCTTAAGCCAAAGAGTTCTAGTAAAACCATATCCTAATGGGAAGGTAGAGGAGCCGAATAAGGGAAAAAGTCAGTGTCCAAGTAATCTGGAGGAAGTTAACCTTGAGTATCACCTTCAGTTTTATGGTTTCCTGGAAAGCCCCTTTCCCTTAAATACCCTTAAAAGCAGAGGAAAAAACAAGATGAAAATTACTGAAGAGGCATTATATGTTAATAAAAAATTTTTTAAAAAAATTACTGAAGAGGGAAGAGTACATGTTAAGATCAGAACAGGGATTTATCATTTATTCATTCACTCATCCACTAGAAAATACACATTTGTTTAGTGTCTCCAGTGTGCCAGGATCTGGACATAAACATATCCAGGTATACAGAAATGAACAAAACTGGTATGGTTCCTGCCGTCATACAACTTACTGTTTCAACATCTCGATCACTGAGGTTCCTGAAAAGATCAGGATAAATGGGACAAAACCAATAATTCAAGCTATAATACATGAAAACATATATCAAGTGGAAAAAGTCCAGTGAATACTGATCAAAAAGATAATTACTATCAAGGCAAACCCATACCTAGATGCATCCTGTCAAAATGTTTGAGTTACAAGAATCAAGTCTCACATACATCCAGGCATGGGAAAACAACGACAACAACAACACACATACCCCATATACCCATGATAAAGAAAAAAAACAAACCAGCCTTTCCTCAGTTTCTCCTTTAATGCAAAAATTGGTTTAACAAAATTATAGAATTTTGAGGGAAAACGTTCCAACTCAAGAATTGTATACCTAAAGGGGCCCCTGGGTGGCTCAGTTGGTTAAAGCCTCTGCTTTCATCAGGTCATGATCCCAGGGTCTTGGGATCGAGCCCCGCATCGGGCTCTCTGCTCAGCAAGGAGCCTGCTTTCCTTCCTCTCTCTCTGCCTGCCTCTCTGCCTACCTGTGATCTCTGTCAAATTTAAAAAAAAATAATAAAATAAAAAGAATTGTATACCTAAAGAAAGAATGGAAAAATATCCTCCCAAATGCATGAATTCAGAAAACCAACCACGCATCCTTCTTGAAAAATTATCTAAAGCCATACTCAACTTCACTGAGAGATTAAGAAAAATTAAGAGGTCAAAAATAGGAATGATAGGGGGAGGGGGGTTGGGTGGGGGAGGGTTATGGACATTGGGGAGGGTATGTGCTATGGTGAGTGCTGTGAAGTGTGTAAACCTGGCGATTCACAGACCTGTACCCCTGGGGATAAAAATATATTATATGTTTATAAAAAATAAAATAAAATAAAATAAAAACAAAAAAAACCCCATACATATGTTCAAAGAGAGCTTTCATATTAGAGGAAATCAGTTCAATGCAAATATACAATGTTTATGTGTCAAATAATACTGTGCTGACTCACAGAAAACAAATATCTCTGTATCTATCTTATCTATAAATAAGTTAACTTATCTATAGGTATCTTATCTATATCTATCTTATCTATAAATAAGTTATTTTATCTATAAATAAGTTACAGAGTAGTAAGAACAAATTAATAAAGGACTTCAACTTTCCTCACAGTTGGTCAAAGAAGATCAAAGAAGACAAAAAATGAGCTGGAGACAGAACAGCTTGATGATATAATTAATAAGATTAAGTTCTCTAAATAAAATAACTTTTATCTCCAGTGCCCATGCACTCCTTCCTAAAGATCATCAGGCATACACTTCTACAAAGATAATGCCAATAAAATTCAAGAAAACATCATAGCATGTATACTTCAGAGATAATCAAATCAAACTAGAAATTCATTTTAACAGATGGAATTTTAAAATTCAACCATTTAAAAATTTCAAATTCATCTTTTAAAAATTGGGGGGTCATAGACAATATCAAAATGCCACTTCAGTTTATTAATAAATAAAATAAGAATCAAAAGGTATGTGATGCAGCTAAAATGGGAATCATAGGGAAATTCATAGTTTGAAATATTTTTGTTAATAAATGACAGAAAAGATCAACCCAGCATGCAACTTAAGAAGCTGGTAAGAGGGCACCTGGGTGGCTCACAGTTGGTTGAGTGTCTGCCTTCAGCTCAGATCTTGATGCCAGGGCTCTGAGCCCAGCATAGGGTTACCAGCTAAGTGGTGAATCTGCTTCTCCCTTTCTGCCCCTGCACCCCACTCACGCTCTCTCTATTGCACATACTCTCAAATAAATAAATAAAATCTTTAAAAAAAAAAAAAGCTAGTAAGAAAAATAGCAAAACTGGAAATAGTAAGTGGCTTCAAAAGCTGGTTCTTCAAAAATACCTCTGGCAAAGCTCATTAAGTTATTCATATTAAGAATGAGAAAAGGGACTTCACAATGGATTTATAGGATTATTTTTTAAATGGTAACAGAATATTTTGTATGCATTTGTATTAACAAATTTCACCTCTATATAAACTGGCATTTCAACAGGGAAATATAAATTAATCAAAATTGATTCAATTAGAGACAGAAAACAACCTAAATATGTCAATACCTTTGAAAGGAAATTAGAGGTTTCAAAGAATTTGTCCCTCAAATGAGTCAGGCGCAGACATTAATTCTATCACATCTAAAGAAGAAGAGGTGTTAATTCTTGTACTTAAACTGCTCCAGAACATGATACTGGGGGAGGAGGACTGGAGAGGATGGGGAAATTTTATTAATTGATAGTGTGAGGCTACAATTTCCCTTGTTCAAAAAATGTAATTAAAATGGCACAAAAAGAGAACTTTACAGATCTATCTTAGACATCATATGCAGAAACTCTAAATAAAATGTTATCACAACCAAGAGAGGTTTATTTCTGATATGCAAGAATGAATACCTCTTAGAAAATCTACCAAGAAATGGGAAGACACCCAATGTTCTCCAATGGAATGACTCAGTATTATTATGGAGATGCCAATTCTAGTCCAATCATTTACATTTTTATCCAAGTCTCATCAAAATCCAACAGAAAAAAATCCAACAGAAAAACAGAAAAAAATAACTAAGATAATTGTGAAAGAGAAGGCGGAGGCAAGATGTGCATTATTAAATACATACCAAAATGACAACAATTACATAAACACTGCAGCATTGATATAGGAAATTATTTGCATTACCAAAATTCAAAACTACCTACATTTCCACTGTTCAGTAGGAATGGGTAAAATTTCTTTAAACTACTGCCATGCAATTGAAGAGTATGCAGTGATTAAAAATTAAATTGTAGAAGTCACAGAAAGATGTCCAAGTCTAAGGGGTAATCAGGACTAAAACTTTACAAACAAATTAATAGCATAATTTCTTTTAGGAACGCAAACTAATCACAGGGGGTAAAACCTTAGAAGATATATACTAAATGTAAACAAAGGATATTTTTCCATAATGGGATTAAATTATTTTAATATTTGGGCTCTTCACATTTCTCAAATTTTTCAAGACAAATATATTGCTACTGTTTTCCTAAAAATATTCTTTTTTATTAAGCTCAAGCCCTCTAAAATCCAGTATTCTATTAATTTAAGCATACTTATACATGACTGAAATTCATTTGAGATATATACAAAGGAAATCTGTGCTTTGTGCCAATGGCAAGCATCTGGATATGACTCACCAAAAAAATTACTATATGTCTGAAGGAAATATTAAAACAAATAGCCCAGCACTGCAGTGACTGCATAGAACTGTATATATTCATTCTGTGCACTGGACAGGAATTTTTCATTTCATACATCATTTACAACTTGCTGCAGTGATGCTGCAAAATCAGTCCATACCATTAGCACTAACAAAGAGAAACATCCAATGTTCTCATTGTTGGAAAATTCGAGTGTTTTGGGCTCCGAAGTGCACAAATGTCAATATTCCATCTAAGCAGATGTTGCTCTGATAACCAGGATGAGGCCACCAGGCGACCAGGAACCACAGACAAGGGTCAGATACCTGGGGTCAAGCCCATTGACTTTTTGAAATCTATAGTTTTAACGTGGCATGTGCTTATAGATATACTAAATCTTAAAAACTATTTGAAATAAATGAAAACAAAATGGAGAAAGTCATAAGCAAACCCCTCCGGAGGGGCTATTTTTTTAATGAGAAACAGCTCTGATTTCTAAAATATTTTATCAAGGCATTTGATAACAACCATCTGGCTTACTCAACACTCCATCAAATAATGCATTCAACTAAGTCCCTGCTCTTTTTTAACAGTGTTGGTATTTTCAAATCATAGCATGGAGAAGTATATATACCAAAGCAATACAAAATATGGCCTTGTATACTTTAGGGCAAGAAGAGAGATGTTTCACTGGGCAGTGAAATGCTCCCAGGGTCAAAAGAATTCTGGAATAGCAAAGAGGCTTAGGAATAGCAAATGTCAATTTGATTCTGCTTCCAACATGCCCTAACTCTCAAACTCCCTCTCTCTTCCCTTCTTTCTCCTTATGTAGGAAAACATAAACCACAATTTTCTGGTGAGCACATCTACCATATCCTCAGGTCTAGCTACAGAAATGGAAATGAATTCCAAGAAGTATCCAATGAATTGTAAACAACATCCTATTTCACTACTCTATGGATTTTCCCATTACTTGCTTCATTCATTTCTAGAATAATGGGGATCCAGAGGTACACTCAGTCTCAACACGGAGTCCATCAATGAGTCATCCACATGACCCTCATCACAACCAGCCATAACTAAGCACTAGAATTATCAAGCTCATCAACAATACCTTGCTTTGAAATTGCCAACTGTCCCTACCTACACACCAACAGACTCTTTAGCAACTGGTTCGATTTTTTTCCAGAACCAAAAGTTGAGTAGTTGATGAATACTTCTTATCGTGCAGAGGGCATCAAAGTCCTAGTAAGAAAGGTCAAATTCATGACAGAACAAATACTCAGGAGTTTGTGAAGCAAAGCCATTAACATTTAAGTTCTTCATTCTCATGTCACAAATATTCAGTATCACTATGTCTAAGAAATCAAACAGGAGAACACCCTCCCTGCTGAAATCAAACTTTGACTACTGAATTAAAAAAAAAAAAAAGGAAAGAAAGAAAGAAAGAAAGAAAGAAAGAAAGAAAGAAAGAAAGAAAGAAAGAAA
>NW_022631002.1:15360053-15384393 GCF_010015895.1 Lontra canadensis
AAAGAAAGAAAGAAAGAAAGAAAGAAAGAAAGAAAGAAAGAAAGAAAACGCACTCTGAAGAGTATTCCATGGGTAAATCTAGAACATCCCCAACGGGATGTGCATACATACCAAGGTGAGTTCTTCTTTGATTTATTCTTCTTCTGTTCACGGAAGAATTCAAGAAATCCAGAAGTCTGTAAAAAGAAAAAGGTTTGGCTTAAGGAAAAGATCTAAAAAAAAATAGCAGTCAAACCGATGAAGGAGAATTGACAGTGGTAATATGTGTGCTCGGCTAAAAATGAGGCATTCTCAGTGGGAAGTTGATAAAAATCTGCAAGCCATGGAGGTCATGGCCAGAGTGAACACTGAATGCTTCACATCTCAAAATGGAAGTACTGCTTCTAATTGAAAAGGGAGCCTATGAAGTACTATTCATTGCCCTTCCTTCCCCAAAAAAGGTAGATGACGGATTGAATAGAAATTCACTTCATATTAAATCCAATGATGTATACATTCCAATTAATGAGTAGTTTAAGAACTTATTTATGAAAAAAGAGGAAAACTTTTGTGATTTTCTCACAGGTCTCCATCTGAGAAAAGTACAAGGTAAGTGACAGCAAGTTTCTTCCCCAGAGGTAATTACAGAAGAATTCTACATTGAGGATGAAACTCAGGTAGGAGTTTGTTATGCAAATTTGCCTAACCATAACCTAAAATTTTAGTATAAAAATACCCAATCTAAAACTATATCCTTTTTGCAAAAGATCAGAATTTGAGTGAACTTTTGCCTCACTTGTGTTTCTGTTTGGGGATAAGTGTCTTGGATATTATATGATTTACCTATTATCACCAGCATCATGCAAATAAGATGAAATAGAACCTAGGAAAAAGATCATGTATGCCAAGAATGAGTGCCAAATAAGAAATAACAAGTCCAGAAATCCAGCAAGAACAGCAGAAGCAGAAAGTGACTACAAAGGTTTTGATTATTCAATACAGCATTAGACCAGAAATGGACTACCTCTTGGTGGATATCTGGTCTTATGGGAGAAAGCAACCTACTATTATTTATTTTTAAGCAGAGAAACCAAAGTTGAGATGGTCAAACATGGTATAAATGGTTCCACAAGCATCTTGCCATTATTCTGAGACTGAGCTGGACATGGACATTAGGAGCTTGTGGAAGGAAAAAGCATTTTAATTGAAGACAACAGTTGTTTTAGAAGGGCAATAAATAAGTTACTGATCAAATTACTGGTCACTGTACAAACCAGATTTAACAATCATTTTCCAAAACCAAGGTAGAAGGATCTTGCCAAATGAATGAAGCAAGACAAGTTTAAATTTTAAAAAATAAAATATGAACTACGGAGCCTGGTTGGCTCAGTGGGACAAGCACACAATTCTTTTTTTTTTTTTTTTTAAGTAATGATGATTATTTATTTATTTTAATTTTTTTTTTTAATTTGACAGAGATCACAAGTAGGCAGAGAGGCAAGCAGAGAGAGAGAATGGAGGAAGCAGGCTCCCCACCGAGCAGAGATTCTGATGTGGGGCTGGATCCCAGGACCCTGGGATCATGACCTCAGCCAGAGGCAGAGGCTTTAACCCACTGAGCCACCCAGGCGCCTCCACAATTCTTAATCTAGAGTTTGTGAGTTCGAACCCCATGCTGGGTTCAAACCCATGCTGGGTATAGAGATTACTTAAAATGAATAAATGAAGGGGTGCCTGGGTGGTTCAGTCTGTTAAGCACATGACTCTTGATTTCAGTTCAGATAATGATCTCAGGGTCATAGGATCAAGCCCCATCATGGGGCTCATGCTCAGTGTGGAATCTGCTTAAGATTCTCTCTCTCCCTCTCCTTCTGCCCCTCCTGCTCATGTTCTTTCTCTCTAAAATATAAAAATTTGTTAAATGAATAAATCAATTTTAAAATAAAAAGCAAAGCATGAGCCTTAAAAGCTTGTTTCATTAAAATTACAGTTACTGAAACATGGGGAGATTAAGAAGAGCTAAGGACAGGTTAACCAAAACCAGGAAAAAAGAGAGCCAATAGGCAGTGAATGAAAAATAATTCAGAACAGAGTCTGGAGCAAGCTGAGCCCTGGGCTCTACTTACTGTTTCTGAGCCATTATAAAGATAATAATACCTTATGGAGTATTACTCAGCCTCAAAAAAGAAATAAATCCTGCCATTTGTGACAACACGCATGAACCTAGAGGATATGATGCTAAGTGAAATAGGCCAGTCACAGAAGGACAAATGCACATGATTCTAGTTACATGAGATATCTGACACAGTCAAAATATAGAAGCAGAGAATAGAATGATGGTTGCCAAAAGCTGGGGAGAGGGAAGAGGGGGAATTGTTTTTCAAGAGGTATATGAAGTTTCCATTATGAATACATTCTAAGGTCTGCTGTACAACATACTACAGTTAACAAGAGAGTATTGATATTGTGCACTTTAAAATATGTTAAATGTTCTTGCCAAAGAAATCCACAAAAGCACACAAAGATATTAGAGGTGACTGCTATGTTTAGCACCTTGGTTGTGGTGATGGTATCACAGATGCACATATATGCCTAACCTCATTAAGATGTATACATTAAATGTGTGCAATTCTTTTTTAAGATTCTAATTTTTGTGTGTGGTTTTCTTTTCTTTTTTTCAGTGTTCCAAGAGTCAATGAGATTCTATTTTAAAGTAATCTCCGCACCCAACATGGGGCTCAAATTCACAACCCTGAGATAAAGAGTCATACTCTCTACCTACTTAGCCAGCCAGGTGTCCCTATAATTTTTTTTTTTGTAGATCAGTAATACCTCAATAAACTTGAAAAAGAGAAAAGAAAACACCTTGCTGACTACAAAGCCCACTCAGTATTATCTAACATAAGCACTCTCAGACAGAAGGTGCCTATGACAAGCACCTGATCCTTTTCTCCAGACTTAATGTTCAGTGCTTCCTTCCATGTACACACTGCATTCAAAATGAGATTTTTAGCCATAAGGCACATAAGAACGTTACTTTAAAGAAAGATCGCTCAGGAGCACCTGGCTGGCTTAGCCAGTAGGGTACGCAACTTTAATCTTGGGATCGTGAGTTTGAGCCTGACATTGGGCAGAGATTACCTAAAAATTGAATGGATGAATGAATGAATAAAATAGAAAGAGATGTTGCTCAAATGCAAACATCCCTTAGAAGAAAATTCAAGTCTTCATTTGGACTGTTCATAAAGACTTCTTCTTCTATACAGTTTATAATTTATATATTATACACTGATTTAAAAGAAAGATAAAAGGGGCGCCTGGGTGGCTCAGTCGTTAAGCGTCTGCCTTCGGCTCAGGTCATGATCCCAGGGTCCTGGAATCGAGCCCCACATCAGGCTCCCTGCTTGGCAGGAAGCCTCCTTCTTCCTCTCCCACTCCCCCTGCTTGCGTTCCTTCTCTCGCTGTCTCTCTCTCTGTCAAATAAATAAATAAAATCTTTAAAAAGATAGAAAAAATAAAAGAAAGATAACAATAGCTTTATTTTTGGAAACAGACTACACTCTAGAGATTTCCAACATTTTTATTCTCAAAAATTATAATTTTGTCTGATACACAAATGGTATTTATTAAAATGTCATTTCTCCATTTTGAAACCATCAGCTGTGTATATTATAAGTATATGTACAATTTCCATTAGACATGTGACATGTTAAGAATAGCTCAGATCCCTTGGGTGCCTGGGTGGCTCAGTCAGTTAAGCATCTGCCTTTGGCTCAGGTCAAGTTCTCAGGATCAAGTCCCACATTGGGCTCCCTATCAAGCAGAGAGGCTGCTTTTCCCTCTCCCTCCACCTCTGCCCCCAATTTGTGCTTGCTCTCTCTCTCTCTCAATCTCTCTCAAATAAATAAATAAAATCTTGAAAAAAAAAAGAAAAGAATAGCTCAAAGCCCACAGTTAATTCCCTCTCAGACTTCTAGAAATTGAGCAGAAGGAACAACAAGGTGCATGCATGTGTGTCTATGTGTGTGACCAAGGTGGTAACCGATGATGTCTTAAAGCATGGCTCAACCTTTTGAAAACAGGTAGATAAAACTTGACTTAATAAAGTAAACATATCATTTTATTTTCCTAAGTGACTTAGATAGTCACAGTATCCAAAATTACCCAGGTTATTTTATAATACACTTTATAAAACCAATTTATATAGCTAAAACCTAAAAATGACAACAGAGCTAACTGCAACATGTTTCAGGGATTTTAGTGACCCTAAATCTCCCTTTCCATCAAAAAGAGAGAGACTTGCATGCATTATGACTCAGAGTGTCGAGACCAGAGGCTGGCAAACTTTTCCTAAGAAGGGCCAAATAGTAACTATTGTCTTCTTTGTGGGCCATGTGGTCTCTGTCACAGTTACTCTTTTCCTTGGAGCAAGGAAACAGCAGCTGTGTTCCAAAAGGCTTTACTTACGGGGGCATTGGGTGGCTCAGTTGGTTAAATGTCTGCCTTTGGCTCAGGTCGTGATCCTAGGGTCCTGGGATGGAGACCCACATTGGGTTCGTTGCTCAATAGGGAGCCTGCTTCTCCCTCTCCCACTGCCCCTCAACACCCCGCCCCCACAACTCGTGCTCTCTCACTCTCTCTCACTCGCTCTCTCAAATAAATAAATGAATATAATCTTAATTTTTTTAAAAAATCACTTTGTTTACAAAAACAGGAGGTGGTTAGATTTGGCCCATGGGTTATAGTTTGCCTAGCCCTATTCTAGAGGTTCACTGTTAGTAATAATTTCTACTATATTTCAACATGGCTTATCCACTTGTGGGCACATGTGATAACATGAATTTGAGAAGGGAATGAGGATATAGGAGAAAAAAAGAAAATGGTTGTAGGAAAATAAGATGAAGGTCTACATAGTTACTAAATAACTCTAAGCAGCCTAGAAGTCAAAGCAAAAAGAGTGACATGTCTGGTGGGTTGTCGTGGAGAGAATAATGGCTCTCCAAAGATGTCTGTGTCCTTTTCCCCAGAACGTATGAATATACTGGATTACATTGCAAGGGGGATTGAAGGTTGTGGATGGAATTAAAGTTGCTAACAGCTGACCTCAAAATAGAAAAACTATTCTGGATTACCTGGGTAGGCTCCACGTAATCACAAGGATCATTTAAATGTGGCAGAGGGAGGAACCAGAGAGTTGGAATCCTGACGAAGACTAGACTGACTACTGCTGGCTTTGAAGATGGTCAAGAGACCATGAGTCAGGGAATGTGGGCAGCCTCCAGAGGCTGGACAAGGGAAGAAAAGGATTCTCCAGCAGAGCCTCTAGGACAAACAGAGCCCTGCCAACACTTTGATTTTAGCCCAGGGAGACCCATCTCAGTCTTCTGACCACCAGAACTATATGGTAATAAATGCACACTGTTTAAGTCTACCAGGTTTGTGGTAATTTGTTATAGCAGATGGAAGAAATTAATATGTAGGTCCAAAACAGAAAGTAGAAATTTCTTTGTGGGTCTTTGTATTACATGACAATGTGGATTACCCACTGAATGAGATGCCCACAATAAATATAATCCAAGTTCCCTGTTCTTCTTTCCTGAAATAACCCTTGAGTAGGCTGATGGCACAGCAGCAAATCAGCAGAGCAAATGGTCTTCTGCAAGGAGACAACACCATAAGATCCATTCTCTAAGAGTCTGGCTTCATGTAAGGATCGAAGTTAGAATATCCATATGTAATATTCTTTGAAGTGTGGGGTGTTATGACATGTCAGGAGAAGAAGAAATCTGTGTTTACATATGTGTAGGAAAGATCATTCAAAATTAAACAGTTGTTTTTATGTAAAGCTTCTCTGAACATTTAACATGCTCTGCCAATCTCCAAGGAGACAATAATATATACGGGCCCTCTAGCCATAAATCCTTTTTCTCTTCTAGGAGTATCAGGAGCTTAGAATCCTGCATAACCCATTTTGGAAAACTTTGACATGCAGCAATGGGCAAACCCAAAAGCCTCTTAGATAATTCTTACATGTTCTCCAGGTGTTAAGGAAACTAATGCCCAATGAAATTAAGTGATCGATCCCTAGAGCTGCCCACTGTGATTAATTCACAAGGGTCTCAGCCTCGCAGCCATTCTGTAAGCATCGAGGCTGAGCCTCCCCTCTGTTTAGGATGAGCTTCAGGGCTCCCCCCTCAGCAGGGCATGTACTAACTGTAAAAGTAGGCATGCCTGTACTTGTGGGATACCCACTAGAATAACCATTACGTTTGTAGCATGTATGTCTGGATTCAAAACCCTCTCTTTAGGAGAGTCCCAAAGTCTACAGTCTTAGCACAGAAGAAAGGAACATAACACAGCTATTTGTTTTTTTTGGCGGTGGGGGTGTCTTAGCCTTAGCCTATCTCATTCAGCACCCTGGAAAGAAAAGGGCCTTTCTGTACACTTCTAGGAAGGGGGGCTCAATTTTTAGCATCTCTATTTAGAGAAGAGAAAATGGGATGCTACCAGAGACATATTACACCTTTTCCTTTAAGTTATATATTTTTTATTTTAATTGGTTTCCAAACTTCATTTTTTGTTCCAAGATAAATATAGACTGTGTTGTTAAATGTCAAGAAATGAAAGCTAATCTACAAAGTGGCCCAGCAGTGTATTTTCTGTTCCTATACCATAGCAAAGGAAAGATCATCAGCAGCCACTAAAGGTTTAGGAATTGCTAACATAAAAAATTCTTCTTCTGCTAGCCCCCCAAATTTCCACAATATTTGTACTTTTGCCTTTAAGACAGTAAGCTTTTTTTCAGCTGCAAGCCCCAAATACATAAGAGATCATGTAATTTCAGAGGATGTGTGACACCGTGGCAAACACAGTTTAGTGAGTTTAACACAGATCAACCCATTTAAAATGATTCAAGAAATATTTGCCAAATGATTGATGCTGGTTGTCCCAAAACATAATAAACTAAACCTAGAGGCACAAATTTAGGAGAGATTATCCTGATAATGTTGCATTTCTTCCGATTCAAAATATCAAGAGAAGATCTAGTTACTTGAAAACCCAAGGTTCTATGTCTCTATTGTGCAGACTACAGTGATTTCACACTCTATGCCATGAGGACAGGAACATTTTAGGAAGCCCCCAACTTTCTAAATTCACTCAACACATGCCAGGAAGCAGCCATATAATCGCGTGGGACTGATTTCCTGGGGTCACTAGCTTTGCTGCAAGGTCAAGGAGTGGTGGTGGGGGCAGGGGGGAGTAGCAGGCACGTTTTCTAACAAGTGAGGGAACAGGGTAGGCACCATGCAGATGCCTGGTTGGCTGTGGCAGAAATTAGGCTTGTGTTCCTATCCACCCCCTACTCCCTGTTCCCCCATCTGCTCAGCATCTAACCAGCTGACTCACTCAGATGCAGAGCTAACAGGGTCGGGAGTCAGAGAGATGGGCTGGGCACAGCATGGCAGCTCCCTGAGAAAGCTGCATCAGGAGTTCTGTGTTATAAGTCAGATGATATAAATAAAATTTCTGAGAGTTTCCTGGAGTTTTTAATTTTCTTAAGAAACTGTGGAAAACATAACTATGAAGTTTCATTAGCAAAGCTTTCCCAGCTCTGGAGACATACAGTCTTTAAGAAGCAGAAACAAGGCTTCTGCATCCACCCGATAGTCCCAAGCTAGAACTGCAGACTGAGAGCTGCTTGCATCTTAGCATCCATAAGCAGGGCATGTGAATTAAGGTTGCAGTGATCACCAACTAACACCATGTGGTCCCCTAGTAACCCACTTGAAGCCACTATATAAGAAGTATAATGCAAATCAATTCTGTACCAGATATAATTCTGAGCTGCAAACCCTTCAAAAGATTTTAAGGATTTGTTTCACACCTTCCAAACATGAACGTGAAACCATATCCCATTTTGTAGTTGGTAATTGTTTGCAAAAATGGCCACAATAATTCCTCCCCATTCCTTTACAATGCACGGCTCTTTGCAATGCAACTTTGCAATGCAACTCTGCAACTCTGCAGCTCCCCCATCAAGAAGTGTTTTGGGGTAGGGTACCTGGGTGGCTCAGTTAAGCATCTGACTCTCGGATAAGTCTCAGGTCCTGATCTCATGGTTCAGGAGATAGAGCCCCACATTGCCCTCTACACTCAGTGGGAGCCTGCTTGGATATTCTCTTCTTCTGCCCCTTCCCCACTCAGGCTCTCTCTCTCTCTCCCCACCAAATAAATAAATAAATCTTTAAAAAAAAAAAAAAAAAAAGATTTTTTAAAAAGACCTCTTAAGTATGGGCTTTTAAAAAAGACCTCTTAGGGGGCACCTGGTTGGCTCAGTCATTAAACATCTGCCTTTGGCTCGAGTCATGATCCCAGGGTCATGAAATCAAGCCCTGCATGGGGCTTCCTCCTCAGTGGGAAGCCTGCTTCTCCCTCTCCCACTCCCCCTACTTGTATTCCCTCTCTCGCTATCTCTCTGTCTCTCTGCCAGACAAATAAATAAAAGATCTCTTAAATATGGTCTTGGCCATGTGACTTTCTTAGCCAAGAGGGTATTTGCAAACATGATATAAGCAGAGACTTGAAGAGCACTGGCACACTGGGACTTTTCCTTTTTGGACTGCCATGATGCGAATAACCTCTAGCTAGATGTTGGAAACATGGTCCAGCCAATAGCTAGGGCCAGCAACATGTGAGCAAGGCTATTTTAGACCATCTCCTCCATTCCAGCCATCCAAGCCCAGGAGAGACCTACTAGTAGCACTGGCCAGCAGAGGCCCCAGTCCAGATTGCTGATTTAAAGACTGGCAAGTAAATTATATGGTTATTGTTTTAAGCTTTTATAGTTTAGGGTGATTTGTCACTCATCAATAGATAACTGACACATCAATCCATTCTTCCCTATATTAGACTAAATGTCATAAAATAAAAAGTACAGAAGAAACAGTTATCCACAAACATTGAAAGGTTGCTCACTGTTCACCAACATGTGTACATGGGGTCTCTTGGTTGTAAACAAATTAGAGTGGGTTCTTGCTGCTGCTACTGATCTTGCTATGTATCTTAGCCAGTCAAAATACGTGTTCTCTAAAGTGGTCCCAGTGATATTACCTGCTACTTTCTAAGAACTAGCCTAGAAAAAGTAGCTAAATCAGCAAACCTCAAGAAGCCCCATCATCTTCCACCACAACTGAACAAAAAAGCCCAGGACTTGGGGAAACCCAAATATTATAGTACCTTTTATATAAAAATATTGACTAAAGGAGCCCAATGAGTTTAAACTTCACTACCCATGAAAGAGTAGTATTATATCCAATCTTGATGGTGCAAAAATTAGAACTATGGGATTTTAAATAAAATAGACAAGGATTCACATCTTGACTCTACCGTTTAATACCTGTAGAACATGAGTATTAAAAATACTTATAATAATAGATAACACTAAGTGTTTGTTATATATCCAATATTATACCTAATAACCAATATCATGTAATTCTTTTTTTAATTAACATATAAGGTATTATTTGTGCCAGGTCTGTACAGGTCTGTGAATCATCAGTCTTACACAATTCACAGCACTCACTATAGCACATACCGTCCCCAGTGTCCATAACCCAGGCACCCAATCCATCCTTCTTACCACCCAGCAATCCTCAGGTTGTTTCCTGAGATTAAGAGTCTCTTATGGTTTTGTCTCCAGTCCCATCTTGTTTCATTTTTTTCCCTCCCTACTCCCCACGAACCCCCGCCCTGCCTCACAAATTCATCATATCAGAGAGATCATATTCTTATAATATTTCTGTGGGATAAGTTCTATTAATATTCCCATTTTTACACTGAGGCTTAGGGAGATTAAGTGACTTCCCGAGAAAATACCAGGTACATGATAGAGCCCAGATTTGAACTCAGGCAGTATGATTCCAGAGAGGATCTTCTATCCATCCCATTGTGACATGCTATCTCTCAAATTACATAACCAAGTCACTCATTCTTCGTTAACTTTTCATTTACTGAGTTACTTATTCATTGATTCAGTCATTCTAAAAATATTTAAGGAGCACCTCTTACATGCAAGGGTTTGAAGTGCTGGGGAATCAATAATGATGTGGTCCCTGCCTTAATAGGGTTTCAGGTTTGGTGGGCAAAGGAGATTATAATCAAATAACTCAGTCTCTCCTCATATCAGCATACTCTGAACCCTATTTTTAGACCAAACTTTTTCTACTGAAGAGCTGCACCATTCCTTAGCCTGAAATCATGCTCTAGGATTCCAGTGGTTTCAAACTGTGCCCACAAATTATTCAACATTCTTCCCTGAAAGAAGTGGAACTTAATTCTCCTCTTTTGAGTGTGGGCTGGACGTACTTACTTGCTTCTAACAAATAGAACATGGTAAAGTAACAGGAAGGAAGGCATGTGTTGGTGAGAGGAGGCAGGAACTCTTCCCTAAAACTTGAAGAGTTCCATTTTTTAAGAGATTCCTAAAGATCAGGGCAATATTCAAATGGGAAGCTACAGAGGGGATCCCATGGATTAGAATGGGAGTAGCACTGCGTCTTTTTTAACATGAATGTACCTAGCTAGATATATAGCTGGATCCCAACGAAACTGGGCTTCTACTTCATCTCCTAATTATGGCAATTCTAGAGGTAGAGAAGAAAAGAGAAGGAATTAAATGAAGACTTAAAAGAAGTAACTAGTTTTTCAAGGGTCAGGAGATTTCAACACAGTAATGAAGCCTGTCTTTCTCTCTCTAACTACTGGTGGGACATCATGCAGTTTTATATACTCTTGAAATCATTACAAGAGAATCACAGATTGACATGGGTATTGGCTGAGTCATAAGCAAATGAGGAAGTACAGAAATGTCTCCCCCAACCTCTGTATATTTTTAATTGCAAGAATTACTCTTCCTTGGGAAAAAGTAATTACTGCCATTGCTCAAGTGAATTACCATACCATATCTTTGTCCGAGTGTAAATACTTTAGGATCTATATGTTAGAGTTCACAATGGAACACTTTAGTCATCTGATTTTAAGGAGAATGTGAATTAGACTAGGAATTTTTGTAGGTGAGAATTTCAATGAAAATATGCCCTTTCATTTCCAGAGCATCAGCACTTAATTGTCTAATTATTCCTGGCATGAAAGAAGAGAAATTAATATGCAACTGAGGTAGAAAGGCAAGCTAACTGAGCTCCAAATGAAAAAATGTTTTGAATTGTATAAATAGTTTTGAACTATGCAGTTGTATTTTGGCTGGCAAACAATAAGACTCTTAACATGTGAAATTAGACCCATTGATGAAACTAAAGAGGATCACAAACAAATGCCAAGTTGTTCAGCAAGAAATCTCGAAAATTTTGGCACGAAGCTACAATTCTTTTGAGGACTCCACAGGTCTCAGAAAGTAAAGTTAGCAGTAACTACTCAGCAATCAGGAAAGATAAGGGCTTCTAGGAGGACAGAGAGCCCTTGAGTTCTATCAGCTTATAATAAATAGCACTTCAAAAGTAGCACTTTTCAGAGATAATATATAAATATTTTAAGTAGTGAAGCATAGGTGTGGACTATTTTTTCCTGTACCACGTCCAGAAAATTTGCACATACACATCAAATTCTGCATCTAGGGAATCTTTTTTATTGTGATGTTTGCATTTTTAAACAACGTGCCTGACCTATTTGGGGGTTAATATAACTAAAAGGACCCTATTTGCTGTTTATTATTTATAAAAGGTTCACTTTGGATTAGGGCTTCTCGAGACATCTGTGTTTAAGCTGCATCATGAAGTGTTCCTGGATAGTTCCCAAGCCTGTAGCAGGCAAGAAAGTGACAAGTGAGAATACAGACTGGCCTCCAGCCTGCTCTAGAAAGTACTGGATGAAAAGTTGGGCTCTTTTACTTCGCATAAAGGCCACACTCTGGCCTCTGTCTAATAAACACAAACTGAGGTTTATCAGTCACATAAAGGAAGCTCTGTAAGTCAGTGCAAAATGCTCTTCTTTCAAGTGAGGAGCTCGATTACAATAGACAAAATAAAATGCCAGGTTTCCATTTAAGAGATCTTCTTAGAAATCCTTTGCCTATCACGGCTACTAAAAGAACCAACCTGTGAGTTTGCATGTCTCCTGACTGCAACACACCCACAAGTGGCTCCCAAGGTGAGAAGAAACAAAAGAAAATAATAAATCAATTAGTGCCACAGTGAGCTTGCTATCAATCCTGTCTATCTTGCAGGTCAACTTTGGACAAGATCATGGCTCCAATTTACAGACTCAAATAAAATACATATGTTAGCAGGTTCTTCGGGTGGAAAGGAGAAATACTGAGAGCAAGGATGGCCCCTCTGAGCAGCTTTCCAAGTCTCAGTGCTGGGGATATGAACTTCTCTTCTTTGTCATTATGGTAATGAATGCTGGAAGCTTTCCAGAATACAAAGTCAACTTGACAGTGACAAATATGAAATGAAAGGCCACATGATGATTGAGCCATTGACTGACCCCTGGAAAAAAAAAAACAGCCATGATTGAGCCGAGTTTTTCATGACACTGAGGTAGTTCAGATCCATGGCTTGGCCACCTCAAAGGACAAGGTCAACTTGCTCAGATACACAACTCTGCCTCATCACTGCAGAGCTATTTACACAAGTGATTACCAAAAAGCCATAAGTTTAAAAGTAAACTACTCTTCTCCACCAGCCCCACCGCTTCCTACCCAGCCATAGTTTTCAAGAGCTCTTCCGGCCAAATATATCTATACTTTTTTTTTTTTTTTCTGTCTAGAACAAAATGATTTCAATGCACCCACTGGCTATGAGTAAACAAAATGTTTTATCTTGATAGATAAGAAAACAATTTCAGAGAAATTAAAGTACTTGCCCAAGACCATACAACTCTTAAACAGAAGTCTGGAATTTAAACCTGGGTTTTTCTGGCTGTTGGTCCTGGTCTTTCTCTAGGAGAGCAATGGAGCGGGTAGGGAAAGGCACACACAAGCTTAGGTCCCAAACCTAGTCCTACTCACTAGCAGTTTTGTAACCCTATGCACATCTTTTAAGCCTTCTGTGTATCAGTTTATCTCCAAAACAGACATAATACCACCTATACCCTCTTCTCCCAGGGCTGTCAAGGGAAGGAGATGAGATAAACTTTGCAAAGCACCTCATACAGCCCAGAGCCTGGTTTTCAACAGGTGCTCAATAAACGCACGATTCCTCTTCCCTGCTTTGACTCTATTATCCCCACTACCTTCTACCTGCTCCCTGAATCATTCCCAACCTCTCCAGAAGAATCAGGTGGACCAGAGGCCAGAGGAACAAAGTAAACATATAGGAGCAGCACAGCAGAGGCAAGTGATTTGAAAACTCTCTTATACCAAGAGATCATTTAAATTTGGCTATAGTTTAGGTTCTCTCAAAAGCAGACTTTGAGACAAGAAGTAGAACACAAGTAGTTTAGAGGTGCCTGGGTGGCTCAGTGGGTTAAGCGCACTGTTTTTATGTTTTTATGACATACCAACAGGAACTGGAAGTGCCACAAGGCTCAGCTTTAGATTCACTTTGGCTCAGGTCATGTTCTCAGGCTCCTGGGATGGAGCCCCGCATCGGGCTCTCTGCTCAGCGGGGAGCCTACTTCCCTGCCCCCTCTCTGTCTGCCTCTCTGCGTACTTCTGATCTCTATCTGTCAAATAAATAAATAAAAATCTTAAAAAAAAAAAAAAAGAATACAAGTAGTTTATTTGGTAGGTCATCCTGGGAAAAACCAGTAGGCCATTAGGGCATGAAACATGGAAAGGAAGGAGGGCACATCACTGATTAAGTGGGCAATTGGAACTTCAACTTAAGTTCAGGTTCCAGTTAAACTCACATGGTTGACTGGAACCACTGGCAAGTCTGGGATATAATGTATTATTTACCCAGAGTTATTCTAACCAGGGAAGAAGTCGGGTGTATTTATTAAACCTTTAATTGTCATTGGCTGATGGATGCTCCCAATGGCACAAACACACAGCAATTCTGGCTTGCCCTACATGCTGGCCAAGGTGAGCATACAGAGAAAACTGTGCTCTGGCAGACAGTCACAGCTGTTCTCAATAAGCAGCCTTTGGTGTCAAGAGGTCAGTGCCCTTAGGATATGGCTGGGACACCACCAGGGTCTGCCATAGTGACTTGACTTTCAACTAGTAAAGACATTACTATAAGGAGTAACCTTGAGGTTACTCCTGAAGGTGATATTGTGATACTCACCACTTCTGTGGTGGCTGTTGGGATCACCAATAGCCAAAGAAACATTAAGTTGAGTCAAAAATTTGAAATCAAAGAGCCACTGATAAAAGAAGCATTAGGCATCTCTAATCCCCATCCACCACTCACCCTAGAAAGCTTCTCATACAATTTGGTTTTTATGACATACCAACAGGAACTGGAAGTGCCACAAGGCTCAGCTTTAAATTCACTGCTTCCCTGTGTGTGGCTTGGTGTGTAATGTCAGCCCTATGAAAGCCACCAGTTTTATGAACACGTTAAGTGGCGGTCTGACTCATTCTCTAGTTCACTTTCCTTCTCCCTCAGCAACCCTACACTTAGTTCTTCCTTAATTTCCATTTATCCATTTGACTTTTGGCTTTCAAAACTTCAATCTTTCCAGAGGCTTCTGGAAATAATGATAAGACTTTAAATATAAGTTGTAAGGTAGGAATAAGTGTTGGTTAACTCCAAATTTACATTGTACAATAATCAATAGTGACCATTCTAACATGGAGCAATTAATTCCAATAGTAACTATTTGCTTATTTACCATGAAAAAAGGAAACAAAAGTTATGCAGAAAAAGAAAAAAGAAAGAAAGAAAGAAAGGAAAAAACAGGTGGAAAAGAGATAAAAAGAGGGTTTAATTATCTAAACAATTTTTGTAGAAGAAATAAGGAAAGAAAAAAGTACCTTAATTGAATTAACTCTTAGAAAAACCAATTCTGAGATGACTTCTATCTGATATTTTAAAACAAAAAGACAAAATTCTGTGGGGTTAGGAAAATGTCTATTTCTGAATTTTTAACTTTTTTTTTGAAAGAATTTATTTATTTATTTGATAGAGATCACAAGTAGACAGAGAGGCAGGCAGAGGGGGTGGGGGAAGCAGTCTCCCCGCCGAGCAGAGAGCCCGATGCAGGGCTTGATCCCAGGACCCTGAGATCATGACCTGAGCTGAAGGCAGAGGCCTTAACCCACTGCGCCACCCAGGCGCCCCTAACTTTTTAACTTTTTTATGTAAACACTAAGAAGTAACCAAGAAAGTAGGGATCATGTAAACATCACGAGACACACAGGTGTTTAAATTATGAATGAAGTTTTGGAAATTATTGATTTTTTTTAGTAAATTCATGTATATGTGAACAGAAACGAACCATGGTTTCAAAACACAGATGCAAAATGTTTTCTTTAGCACATATAAACATTAAGCTGTCACCCAGTTATTAAAATGTTCTCCCACTTACTTATTACATTTTTTTAGGTAAATGATTCAACATTGTTCCCAAGTTGCCAAATATGTGACAGTGGAATTCAAGGTGAGTTATCACCAGGTCCCCAAGTCACTGACACACAAGGATTGTGAAGAATCTCATATGTTTTTGTTTCATAGATCAAGGAATTTCTCTGAAGATTTTCTCTAAAATATTATGATAGGTTCACAGTCCTATCCTAGATATGTGTGAAATGCCATCTTTAAATTTTTCCTACTTTATTTTTCTACCTATGCAAATGTACTAATTGTCTTAAAAAAAAACTGTCACCCCTTTTCTTCTGTGGTCATTAAAAAAAAAAATGACAGTTCTAAGTGACTTAAGAATCCATAAGCAGATGTGGTTATATGTATGACCTAGTATTTACATACATATATTTCTCAGCTTTGCTCTCTGACATGGCCTAGAAGCCATGACACCTGAAGCAGTAATGAACATTCTCAGAGTCTAGATCTTGGTGCCTAAATATCATTACCCAATAAAAAGAACCAGGGCCCCTTCAATTCAAGATGAGTCTGGAACATCTTGTGGTATAAGAGAGAAAGGAAGACCTAAAATAGGAGGGGGAAGTGTTGAAAGAGCTCCCATTGGCCACAACTGGAATAGTCTGAGGGGGGAATGGGAAACAACTTGTGGTAGTAGTACCTTATAAACTATAGATGAAAAGAAATATTTATGAATTCATTTTGATATAAATAAGTGATTAAATTAAAAAGAGAAGGGAAAGAACAGCTCTTAGTTTCAGAAGAATTCCAAATATTCGATGTGGAAGAAATAAGGAAAACAGAAAATTTCCACCAGAAAACCACAGTAGTAGTTGTTGCAGGTAAAATTCCACAGATGGGTACTAAAATCAGTGGGTGAAAATTTGAGAAAAAATATAATATCAGTATAATCTCAAAGCAGCACTCTCAAGATATTTATCTTGCTATCACCAAGGGAAAAACAGGAAATTTTCAGGGAAGAAAGCTAGCAATTACCATCTTAACCCAAGTTACCAAAGTGAATACCATCAGTTAAAAGACATATCGATGTCACATACCCCATGACATGATAGAGTGAGAAGGTTGCATCACTTCTCTGATATTCTGGCCAAGATTGTATAATACTGATGTAATCATAAAATACATTAGAAAACCCCAAGTTGAGCAACATTCTATGAAATAACTGACCAATACACTTCAACACTGCCAAGATCAAAAACAAAAACAAACTCACAGATCCAGAGAACAGACAGATGGGTGATTACCAAAGGGGAAGTGGGCTGGGTAAGAGCAGGCAAAGAAGGTCAATTGTACGGTGATGGACAGTAACTCGATTTTTAATGGTGATCACTTGGAAGTGCATAAACATGTTGAGTTATAAGGTATACCTGAAACTTGCATAATGCTCTATAGTGATTTTACCTCAACTAAAAAAAAAAAAGTGCCTAGTCATAGGGATCAAAGAAAGACAAAGGAACTTCCACAGATTGGAGGAGAAGAGGCATGACAACTAAATGCAATGTGTAGTCCTGAACTGGGGCCTTGAATAGAAAGAGAACAATAATGGAAATCCAAATAATGGATGAAATCCATTAACTGGTGGAATCCAAATAACGTCTTAAGTTTAGTCAATTGTATTCCATTGATTTTAGTTTCTAGTTCTGATAACTGACTGACCCATGGTTATGCAAGATATTAACATTAAGGGATGCTGAGTGATGGGTATATGGGGACTTTCCCTACTATTTTACAACTTTTCTCTACGTCTAAAATTATTAGAAAATAAAAAGTTAAAAAAAAAGACATGGGAATGGAATATAAAATGACAAATTAACATATTTCACATGAAAAAAAACAGCTATGTTTTGTGGATTGCCTTCCCCTAGTGGTTTATGATTCTTTACTGACTTCATTTTCAAAAGCTTTTCATACAAAGGGCAAAATTTAGACTGTCAAGTTTTTATTACCTTGAATAGAATATTTTGTCACTATCTGTCTAGTGAAGACAGTCATGCTCTGTAAGGACAAATAAACAGATATACTAGCTAGCATTAAGTGCTTACTCTGCTCCAACCTCTTTGGTGCTTTGAATGTATTAACTCATTTCATGTGTTCAACAACCCAATGAGCCTCATTCTATTATTATTCTTATTTTTACAGGTGATAAACAATCACTTGTCCAAGGTCATGCTGCTTTTCCCATGCTTTTATTCACCACTGGGCTTTGCCTGCCGAGGAGTGTCCAGGCAACCCTCCCAGGTCAGTTCTGCCTCAAATATGAATATGTAAAAAGAGAAATTCCAGAGGAGAAGAAAGTTTAGGTTAAAAGCCTGAAATAGTAATTCAGAAGGACATAACACATATTGAAAATGAAAAGGCATTCCTCTCTTCTGAAAAGTTCATGTTTCTGAGGGTTTTGTTCTCTCTAAAAATTTTATCCCAGAGCCCATCAGACACATTTTAGGAAGTAAAAAAGACAGAATGTACTATGTAACCAGAGACCGGTAAGATAAGCCTTAAGAGGGTCCATCCAAGACAAGATCTTTCATATCCATCTATTTAGATAATTCAAGTGTGTGTTCTTTCCTTAATGAATGGTGACAATTTCTGCTATTGAAGAAAACATACTTAAAGAATTTGTAAGATACACATTGCTTTCTTATTACACGTGAAGTCTATTATGTAAATACAGAGTACATTTTTTGAAACACACATTATTTACTCAATAGATTAAATGTTTCGTGAAGAAGCTATTATAGACTACTGGATAAACAGATATTCAGACTATTTTCAATCAATTATTTAAAAACACATGCCATTAGAAGTTTATTAGTGTGATTATTTTTAAAGAATTACCACTGAGATCATTAAAGCAATCAAGGTTCTATGGCGATAATTAAAATATAAAAATAAGTGAACAATTTGAATTATAATAAATGCAGGTATCCCACTACAGTGAAAGATGTACTTTTGGTTTTTTCAATAAGTCAAAGGTTTAATCTTTTGGCTCAAAACACCAACTGCATTGGCCTTATCATGAACCAAATCTTTGGTCACAATTAGTTTTGTAAAACTGCTGACTTTATATTGAAAGCACATGAAAGATCTTTTCTAGCAAAGAACTCCGCTCTTTTGCTTTTAAAATTGCCGTCACCTTTTTTATTTTCAACAGAAGAATGATTCACATTCTGCAACCTCCCTTTTGGTTTGTGTATACCCATCCCATAGATCATATCTCATACCTCACTCATGGGAGATGTAGAATTGTAGACAGGAAGGAAACAAACAAATACTAAAGGTCCACCTTCATGGACACAAGCCTCTGCAATAAATAAACAAAGGAAAGTCATCTATTATTCTAAAATAAATAAATTGGGTTTTTTTAATTGCTATTACAGAGACAGCAAGGTTTCAATTTTAATAAATAGCTTTTAAGTAAATGGGCAATGTTTCCAAATGTATTTATGAGCATGAACAACACAAACAAAAGATTTTAATTGTGTTTTCCCAGTCTTCAGAAACATCTTAGATACAAAACTCAGCATTCCTGTGCCATGTTTTACCCTGAAAAGAAAATGAGGGTTAAATTAGAAATCCTTGAAAAATAGGATTGATAATGGAAATACCCACAGAAGGCGGGCTGCGATTGTTCTACTACTGTAATACAATCTCTTCCAGAATAATTTTTCTTTTTATTATTTCATTAAGTTGTATCTCACTAAAGTTCCTCTTAGGATCTCTCGGCAGCACCAAATTTTTCATTGAGAAAACGATAAATCACTGGCCTAAATTACAATTTAATTATAAACGCCTTTGCCTTCTAATGCTGCCTAGGACCTTTTACCCTGCTACATAATTCTAAAAAATGACCCCTGTCATAATTTCCTTCACTAGAATAATATGGGGAGATCTAATCCTGAATCCTGCTGTCTTATAATTTAATATAAGAGGTAATTATTATTCAAAAGATAATGTTGCAGATATTGAAAATATTCTGAAGTTTGAGTCTAGGAAAAAAAAAAAAAAGGAAGTCTTAGGTGTGCGGGAGCTTTCTATCATGGCACCTATCAAGAGAAGCAAGAGGAAAGAGGCAAAAGGTTTTTAATGAAAAAAATATTAGAATCTATATACAGCTGGTGTTTTGTATTGTGTGAAATGCATTTATATAGTCTTCAAACCATGGTCAGAAATGAAATGCCTCATTTCCAAAACCAGGGAAGCAGAGCAATGTTGCCGTGAGCAACAATTTCAAGTTCCAAGTCTGCTCTGGGGGTGTGGGGGGAGGTTAGAACTGCACCCTCTATTCACAGTTGCAAGAGGAGGACTGAGCCAAAGTGGACAAGTAGAAGGGTCCAGAGTTGGGATATGAAGACATAGCTAAGAGAAAAGGCTTCTTGGGGATAAGTTATCAGCAGCCTGGATAGGGTATATACCAGAGGCAACTCTGGCCTTCTCAGGAATGTTTCAATACTCTGTTGAATGCTAGGGTTTTCTCTCCCCTTCCAGAATTCACAAACTGGTAAATCAAGAGCAAAGACAGGTACCTATAAGGTTTGCTGAACCTTCCTCAAAAATCAAACAGCTCTTTAATCCCCAATGCAAGAAAGTAAACTGCATTCAGTTGGTGCCCCAGTAATCCCAACTCTCCCACTGGGGCAGGTATCAGCCCCTCCACAGTGTACATCAGTGACACTGGGGAAAAGTCAGTTTTGTGGGTGGCAGATCCCCCATGACATGACTTGAAAAGATGGGAGAGTACGGAATTCAGGAAGAGGATCCCATAGGTGATATAAAGTAGGATTTTAGTGGAAAACTGAACTGAATGCTCTACTATCTTTCCACAAAAGAGTTTGGAAAGAAAAAGGATTCCTATTAAATTACAATGTCCTTGAGATCATATACCTAAGAGCTTAGTGTGCTGTGCCAAGTAGTAGGAAACAAAGAGGTCCCTCTTTCACCTTGTACCTCCTCCCTACCCATCCCCCCGCAAAAAAAGAGAAAACAAGTTATGATGAAATTAATCATTATAACTATCTAATGACCTGAGTATAATTCTACGTGGTAACATTTCAGTTATTCAGCAGAGGAACGGAGGTAGAGGTAGTGAGGGTAGAAAAGGAGGAAGAGCTACAGAAACAGAATAGAGGAGACCAATTCAAATGAGATGATAACTCTTGCCTACCAATCTCACACTAGTCAGCAAACCCCCATACAGCTCAATAAACATCAAACTAAACAGAACACAGACACTGCTTTACTGCCCTTTTGTTTTGTTTTGTTTCGTTTTGTTTTTGCTTTGGGAGCAGTTCATTTAAGATGTAATAAATTGAAAAGGTGCTTCCCCCCCACCCCCAGTCCCTCCATAAATCTCAGGACAGTACAAATGAGTTATGCCTCATTATGGACAGAAAGAAAGGGCCTCCCTAAGCAGAGACATCCTTGGCTACCATTAAATCAGCCATTAAAAATAACAATCCAGCTAAGGGAAGAAAAAAAAAAGTCATTCTTTTAAAAGATATATATTAATTAGCCAATAAGATTAAAAACTAGGTTCTGTGGATTCAAATAGGAATTGAAAACCAGAAAGCAAGAGAAAGCAGAAAAATTGATGCGGGGAGGGGAAGGAGGAGGTTTACAGGAGGAAGGTCTATAATTTCCAATAGCAGTAGCAGAGAGAGCCATGAAATGGTATCCATAACGAACTAGTAATAAAGAAGTGTGCAGAGATTGGTAGACTGTGCCTACCTGAATCATTTCACGAGTAAGAAAGATTTAAGAGTCCCAAGAGGTTCAAGGCAGACACTGGACTGGACATTCCAATAACTAAACAACAAAAAAAGTACTTTAAGGTAGACACACAGGTAGATGGATAGGAAAGCATGGACAGGCAATCTTCAGGTTTAAGATGCACTAAAAATTTTCTACTTCACTGTGGTAAGTTTTCAAAGCACCCAAGGCAGAGTGAGTAAGTTAAAAGTAGGGAAATAAAAAGCAAGATGAAATTGAGCATTAGGTGGCCATATCAACCAAACTGATGCTATCTTCACTGGCTAATTCTTATCACTCTCACCTGTATTTTAAAGAACTCTATTGGAATTAAGATCATTCCACAGGGTGAAAAATATTTGTAAGATGTCAGCTGAGACAAGGAAATTTGTCTCCTACTAGAAGTCAAAGAAATGTCAATTACACAATTTCAGGTTATACAATTTCAGATTATACAATTCCAGAGAGAAGAAGTGACAAGTCTTGGCTCTTTGGTCATTTATGCTACATGAATCCAATATTAAAAACAAAAACAAAAAAAAGCACATGCAATTATTCAGTGACGTTCTCCCAAAAGCAGTACATGTCAGGAGGAAGTAGAAATCACAGTTCCTGAAGAATGAACAATCATCTGTTCGCTATACCACTATTCTTCAAGGAATAAACTAGAAATTGTACTTACAGAGTGCTCCCAAACACAGAAGAGAAAAAAAGTAAGATTTAAAAATAAAATGAGGTTGGAACCCAATCATTTTAAAGTCATTGCAACAACTATACATCGTAGAGAGAAGAAACCCATTAGTGCCACTCCCGCCGTGGGTCATCCACAGAACAGGCACTCCATGTGCCACCCACTGGGTCACGGGCCTCTCTTGACCTACCTTGTCACCTACCTTCATCAATAAGAGGAACCATCCCTGTCATTTGTCTCAGTTTTGGTTGTCCCAGAGGTAGGCGTTCAAATAAGGATTTAACTGTCAACAGTTTATTTTAAGAAGTGATCCCAAGAATTATCGAAAACACAGTGAGACAAAGAAAGAAGTAGCCAAAAATAATCTGTCATCAAGCAAGTTATCAACATGAGAAACCAGACCCTAATTCAGTTGGGGAACTCACCGGGTATAGATGTGCATCTCAGGGCTGTCCCGCCTGTGAGGAAAAGGGACTTGAGTATTTATTTACCAATTCAGGGGTATGCTGGTAAATCTTTAGCGACAAGTTCTCCAACAGGAATGGGGTAGGGTTGAGTGAACCCTGATTTGTAGCATTTGTCAGTTTTCGTGGTGTCAATAACCACCATGGCTGATTTCAAGCTAACAGCATGGAACCATTGCACAGACAGCTGGGAAGAAAATCAGAGGAGACGCCCTTCTACAGTTCTGCTAACTTCTAACACAAAAGCACACAGGGAATCATAAAATCTAGTAAAATAATTAGGAAGTAAGGGTTGATTACCTTTACTTTTAATATAATTTACTTCATTGTAACTGTATGTAATTTAATTTTTAATAATGTCTGTGTTTAATAACCAAATCACAAAATTCCTGAAAATTGAACCATCAGATTGTGCAAGCCAATATGAGCCACTTCTGGGCCACCAATGCACAAATTCCCCTCAGTTGTTGTTGGAACGGTACACCCAATGCAGATTTAAGTCCCTGTGACTTCCAGCCTATGGGGTGAGCTGCAAAGTGGACCCCAGAGACCAGAAAAGACAAAGAAGATGTTAGCAGTTGAACATTGAACCATATTCTTCACTGACTTGTCCTGCCTTATGGTTTAAAACTATGTCTAAAATATTTCATTCACTCTTCTCCTCCTGACATTCCGATTTTTGCTGAGGAACTGCTCTTCTAGAAAACCTGCCTCAAACCCTCAACTTACAACTCTCTCTTGAATCTATATCCAGTCAGCCCCCAAGAAGGTCCCTCTCAACAACTGGCCATAGTTCCTTTGACAATGTAGTTGTTTTGGTCCAGACCTGTGTTATATCTCATAGAGACTCTTCTCGATGCCTCCGAAGTAGAGTCATGGCTTCCAGTCTGTTCTGGTTCCAAGTCACCTCTAAATCACTGGTGGGGTCATCTTTCCTGTAATGTCTTAAAGAGTGTTAGAGTAGTTACCAAGGTGAGACCTTGAGCAAGCATTCCTGCTCCTCTGCTTTAGGCAATCTCCCTTTACAGCCCTATTCCACCAAGGCTCCTTCATACTCTGGGAGACCTAAAAAACCAAATGGCTGGCTTGGCCCTATCACAATGCCTGGAGTTTTTCTGCCTCGTGCCTTCACCTAAACTGTTTTATTCATAAGAAACATGGTTCTCAAATAATCCAATCAAGAAATGGGCAGAGGACATGAACAGACATTTCTGCAAAGAAGACATCCAGATGGCCAACAGACACATGAAAAAGTGCTCCATATCACTCAGCATCAGGGAAATACAAATCAAAACCACAATGAGATATCACCTCACACCAGTCAGAATGGCTAAAATTAACAAGTCAGGAAATGACAGATGCTGGCGAGAATGTGGAGAAAGGGGAACCCTCCTACACTGTTGGTGGGAAGGCAAGCTGGTGCAACCACTCTGGAAAACAGCATGGAGGTTCCTCAAAATGTTGAAAATAGAACTACCCTATGACCCAGCAATTGCACTACTGGGTATTTACCCTAAAGATACAAACGTAGTGATCCGAAGGGGCACGTGGACCCGAATGTTTATAGCAGCAATGTCTACAATAGCCAAACTATGGAAAGAACCTAGATGTCCATCAACAGATGAATGGATAAAGAAGATGCAGTATATATACACAATGGAATACTATGCAGCCATCAAAAGAAATGAAATCTTGCCATTTGCAACGACATGGATGGAACTAGAGGGTATCATGCTTAGCGAAATAAGTCAATCGGAGAAAGACAATTATCATATGATCTCCCTGATATGAGGGAAAGGAGATGCAACATGGGGGTTTAAGAGGGTAGGAGAAGAGTAAATGAAACAAGATGGGACTGGGAGGGAGACAAACCATAAGTGACTCTTAATCTCACAAAACAAACTGAGGGTTGCTGGGGGGAGGGGGGTTGGGAGAGG